>NC_057841.1:54740909-55044318 GCF_910594005.1 Cervus elaphus
GAGAGTGAAAAAGTTGGCTTAAAGCTCAACCTTCAGAAAACTAAGATCATGGCATCTGGTCCCATCACTTCATGGCAGATAGATGGGGAAACAGTGGAAACAGTGGCTGACTTTATTTTTGGGGGCTCAAAAATCACTGCAGATGGTGATTGCAGCCATGAAATTAAAAGACTCTTACTCCTTGGAAGGAAAGTTATGACCAACGTAGACAGCATATTAAAAAGCAGAAACATTGCTTTGCCGACAAAGGTCCATCTAGTCAAGGCTATGGTTTTTCCAGTAGTCATGTATGGATGTGAGAGTTGGATGGTGAAGAAAGCTGAGCACCGAAGAATTGATGCTTTTGAACTGTGGTGTTGGAGAAGATTCTTGAGAGTCCCTTGGACTGCAAGGAGATCCAACCAGTCCATGCTAAAGAGATCAGTCCTGAATATTCATTGAAAGGACTGATGCTAAAGCTGAAACTCCAATACTTTGGCCACCTGATGCAAAGAGTTGACTCATTTGAAAAGACCCTGATGCTGGGAAAGATTGAGGGGAGGAGGGCAAGGGGACGACAGAGGATGAGATGGTTGGATGGTATCATCAACTCGATGGACATGGGTTTGGGTGAACTCCAGGAGTTGGTGATGGACAGGAAGGCCTGGTGTGCTGTGGTTCATGGGGTCGCAAGGAGTCAGATGTGACTGAGCAACTGAACTGAACTGATGTGCAAGTAAATCCACATATTCTGTAGTAAGTTAGAATGCCTTTGTTTTTTTCATTTGCTCATTTAAAAATATCGAAATATAGTTGACTACAATGCTGTATTTCAGGTTGTTCAAGAAAGTAACTCAGTTATGCATATGTATAGATATACATGCTTTTTCAGGTCTTCCCAGGTGGGCCCAGATGGTAAAGAATCCACCCGCAGGGCAGGAAATGCAGGAGACCTGGGTCTGATCCCTGGATCAGGAAGATCTCCTAGAGAAGCGAATGGCAACCCACTGCAGTATTCTTGCCTGGAAAAATCCCATGGATAGAGAAGCCTGGCAGGCTACAATATGTGAATACAACTGAGTGAATAACACTTTCACTTTCATGCTTTTTTTTTTTTAACATTCTCTTTTATTATAGGTTATTATAAGATTTGTAATACAATTGTAATACAATATTACAAGATATTGTAATAACCTATAATGTTCCAAGATATTGTAATAACCTATAATAAAGGCAAAATGGTGTCTGAGGAGGCCTTGCAAATAGCTGAGAAAAGAAAAGAAGTGAAAGGCAAAGGAGAAAAAGAAAGATACACCCATCTGAATGCAGAGTTTCAGAGAACAGCAAGAAGAGATTTAAGAAAGCCATTTAAAGTGAAAGAATGCAAAGAAATAGAGGTAAACAATAGAATGGGAAGAGCTAAAGATATCTTCAAGAAAATTAGAGATACCAAGGGAACATTTCATGCAAAGATAGGCATACTAAAGGACAGAAATGGTATGGATGTATTGGAAGAAGATATTAATAGAAGGTGGCAGGAATACACAGAAAAACTATATAGAAAAGATCTTAATGACCTGGATAACCACGATGGTGTGTCACTCATCTAGAGCCAGATATCCTGGAGTGTAAACTCAAGTGGGCATTAGGAAGTATAACTATGAACAAAGCTAGTGGAGGTGATGGAATTCCAGTTGAGCTATTTAAATCTTAAAAGATGATGCTGTGAAAGTGTTACACTCAATATGCCAGCAAATTTGGGAAACTCAGCAGTGGCCACAGGATTGGAAAAGGTCAGTTTTCATTCCAATCCCAAAGAAAGGCAATGCCAAAGAATGCTCAAACTACCGCACAATTGCACTCCTCTCACATGCTAGTAAAGTAATGCTCAAAATTCTCCAAGCCAGGCTTCAACAGTACCTGAACCGTGAACTTCTAGATGTTCAAGCTGGATTTAGAAAAGGCAGAGGAACCAGAGATTGAATTGCCAACATCTGTTGGATCATAGAAAAAGGAAGAGAATTCCAGAGAACACCTAATTCTGCTTCATTGAGTATGCTAAAGCTTTTGACTATGCGAATCACAACAAACTTTGGAAAATTCTTAGATGGAAATACCAGGCTCCCTTATCTGCCTCCTGTGAAACCTGTATGCAGGTCAAGAAGCTACAATTAGAACCAGACATGGAACAACAGACTGGTTCCAAACTGGGAAAGGAGATCATCAAGGCTGTATATTGTCACCTTCTTATTTAATTTATATGCAGAGTACAGCATGAAAAATACCAGGCTGGATGAAGCAGAAGCTGGAATCAATATTGTTGGGAGAAATATCAGTAACTTCAGATATATACAAATGGCATACCCTCATGGCAGAAAGCAAAGAGAAATTAAAGAACCTCTTGGTGAAGGTAAAAGAGGAGAGAGAAAAGCTGACTTAAAACTCAACATTCAAAAAATGAATATCATGTCATCCAGTTCCATCACTTCATGGCAGATAAATGGAGAAATAATGGAAACAGTGACAGACCTTATTTCTTGGGCTCCAAAATCACTGTGACCAGTGACTGCAGGCATAAAATTAAAATATGCTTGCTTCTTGAAAGAAAATCTATGACCAACCTAGATAGCATATTAAAAATCAGAGACATTATTTTGCCTACAAAGGTCTGTATAGTCAAAGCTATGGTTTTTCCAGTAGTCATGTACGGATATAAGAGCTGAAGAATTGATGCCTTCAAGCTGTGGTGCTGGAGAAGACTCTTGAGAGTCCTTTGGAGATCCAACCAGTCCATCCGAAAGGAAATCAATCCGAATATTCATTGGAAGGTCTGTTGCTGAAGCTTCAATACTTTGGCCATGTGATTCGACGAACTGAGTCATTCGCAAAGACCTTGATTCTGGGGAAGATCGAAGGCCAGAGTAGAAGGGGATGACAGAGGACGAGATGGTTGGATGGCATCATTGACTCAATGGATATGAGTTTGAACAAACTTCGGGAGATGGTGAGGACAGGGAAGCCTGGGTGTGCTGTAGTCCATGGGGTCTCAAAGAGTTGGACACGACTGGGCAACTGAACAACAAGATACTGAGTATGCTTCCCTGTGCTATACAGTAGATCCTTGTTGATTATCTGTTTTATATATAGTACTCTATGTTATTCCCAATCTCCTAATGTATCCCTCTCCCCTTCCCCGCTTTGGTAACCAGAAATATGTCTTCTATGTTTGTGAGTGTATTTCCATTTTGTCAGTAAGTTCATTGTAGCCTTTGGTTCTAATTGATGCAAAAAGTTTCTGTCTAATAAGATGAAGTGTGTGCCTGTGTATCCGTGTGTGCTCAGGCATGTGCGTTTGCATGTAAGTACTAGAGTTGTCATTTATCACAATAAAAGGGTGCAGCTACCCAAGCAATTAGGCATGAGGAGAACAAAGACCGGAAAAGGTGAGCTTTGTCTCACTTTGCTCCCGAGACATCTTCATTTCCTGCACTAATCAACAGTGACGCATCAAGTCATTGTGAGTGACAATTTCAGACCTCTCATTAGAGGAGATAATTGCACAACGAGGCAGACTGATGAGCTGATTGGTGTTTCCTCAGAAACTGAGCTCCTCCTCCTGGGCCCCCTTCTGACAGCACTGCTGAATATTATCAAATATGTGTTTAAGGCAATTCAGGTACAGAGTCTTCCCTTGGCAAAACATGTTATGATTGCTGCAGAATGAATGCTGAGAGCTAAATCTAACATATCTCTGAGTTGTAATAATACCCATCATTCTGAAAACATTCTACTTTTCTCGAGTACTTTCCACCTTCTGTTTTTGCCACAGTTTCTGTGATGTTAGGGGTCAGGTTTTAGGTTTTGCGTTTACATGGAAATAAGATAGGTGGATAGAGTGTTTCACTGAGCACCGCCTGGTTAATTTAAAGCAGAGTGTCAGACTCTAACCTCTTTCCAAACTTCATACTTTTAATTGAAGGTAATTTTTTTTAAGTCTTTATTGAATTTGTTACAATACTGCTTCTGTTGTTTATGTTCTGGTGTTTTGGCCGTGAGTCATGTGGGAGCTTAGCTCCTCCACCAGGGATCCAGCCTCCACCCCCGACACTGGAAGGCAAAGTCTTAGCCATAAGATAGCCAGGGGAGTCCCTGGTTGAAGTTCCTTTTAACCAAAATGTAGTTTCCTTTCTCCCACCATCAGTGGATCAACTCTAGCCCTGCAAAAGGGGTTCTCACACTTATACGAGAATCAGCAGAATAACCTTCAGGATATGTTAAAGTGCAAACCACTGGATCCTACAACCAGAGTTGCTCATTCAGATGGTCTGGGGTTGGTTGGATTTGTTTATAGTTCTAATAAGTTCCCAGTTTATGCTGAGTTGATGCTGATGCCAGTAATCTGGTGACTAGGAGCCTTTTCTTTAGAAGAAGTCGTTCCTGAAAAAGTGACTTACTGTTGGTTACATTATGTTGACCAGATATTTAACTACTGGATGTTTTCCTGAAAGTTTTTCTAAATCCCAGTCTCACATGATTCAGAAATCTATCTGGGCACAGTTTACTCTTGTATCTGAGCATGTTTTTATTTATTGTTTGACTTTGACTTTTCTAGTCATGGCCTCATGGTCTGTCTCCATGAGGGAGACGAACAATTCTCTAAATAGAAAAATGCTATCCATTTCGTTTTCTAAGACTGAATTTCTGATTTGCTAATATTCAGACACTGCTGCAGTCAAATTATACCTAAATTCTCAGTGGCACCAATATTTGTATAACCATTCTTGATGTGACTTTGGTCAAACTAATTAGCCTGGTCAGTTTTTTTAATGGATGGTCCAGCTCTCAAAATACAGATAGATATATTCATTGCCCTAAAGTAACTAACTTAGATATGAGCTATGCTGATTAAACATGATCAGATTAATTCTTGGGATCTTTCATATCCAAACTGATCATTCATGGCTTCAAAGTAACTGAAATACTGACCTACAGTAGAACAATTGAAGGCTAAGAAATATGATATCATCCTCATTCAGTCCCTGTACATCATTCATCTATATATTCAAAAGTGCTTATTTAAATCTTACTATGTGCTATACACACTTACAGGTGCTGGAGGCAGATCAGTGAATTAGAAAACAAAGTCTGCATACATAGGGCTCATAATATCATGGAAGAAGACATAATAACAAGGAAAACATTAAAAAAAACAGCTTCAGATAGTTGAGATGCTTTGAATAAAATAGGGTAACATGGGATAGTGATTGGGAATGTGGTGGAGCTATTTTAGGTGAAAATACAGAGACTGAAGCTGGAGGATATCCTAGAAATGATGATTTTCACAAAACATAAAGATGAAACTCTCTTAATATTAAAGAAGGTGCTTCATTAGAAAGAATTTTTTTATAATTTTTATACACTCAAATTATTGGAAGTTCAATTTTGGCCCATATAATAACTCTGTGAATGCCTTAAACATCATTGATACTTTTTTTCTAATAGCATTCTGAATTTTTCTTTTAGTCATAAACTAGTAAGAGAAAGTCAGTATAGCATGATTTTTTTAAAAAAATGCATTAAATATGTATATATTTATATAACCCAGTGGCTATTAAAATATCACTTATATTGCATGCTAACCTTAACTGTGTCAATTGCTTATGATGTAAAACTTAACCCAGTTTGCAGAAGCAGATTGCTGGAACAGACCTTACGTGTTTTTCTACTATTTAGAGGTGAGACAGAAGAGGACTTATTTTCCAAAAGTGATTTTTCTGTAGGCAACTTATATCCTTTTTAGAACAAGATTAGCATGTTACAACATGGTGGTGCTTACAAGCATGGTTTCTGAATTCAGATGCAATGGCTTTGGTCCACCACCTGTCACCTCTGTGACTCCAGTGTTGCAGAGTTTTTATGAGGATTAGACAGGGTAACAGAGGTAAAGCACTTAGAACATTGCTTGGAATATAGGAAGTCCACAGTAAGACACTTCGCTCCATACCCATTGCCCCCGGTCAGTGTATAGGAGATGAAACTCAGAATACACATCTTAATTACAAATCCACAGTTCATCCAGTTATACCTCATTGCCTCTTTGCAAAGCTAGTTTGGCACTTTATGCTTTAACATGAAATGTTATAAAACCGAATCATATAATGAGCCTTGGTTAAAGGATGATTTCCAGTTCTGTTCTTCACCTGGTTAGGAAGAATATAGATTCTTGACTCACGTAATGCTGCCATTTCAGTTGAAGCAAAAATCAGAGTATTTTAAGTATGAAAGAGTTGGGGAATTTACAACTGGAGGAAAGAAATCATCATTTAAATAATCATGTTTTAAAATGCATAGCTTATTTTATCATATGCTAAAATCAGTTTCTAAATTTTTAGTTTTTTGTTTGTGTTGCATCACCTAGAATACTACCCAATATATTTCAGGGCATGTGATAAATATTTGCTGAAACACAAATGCCTTTCTGACGGAGCCAGTGTTGTTGTATCACTGTAGATAAAATTAGCAGATTTACAAATACAATATGTAATGTAGTGAATGAATGCTAAAAAAGTTCAAATTGGCCAAGATTTATGGGAGGGGACCTTTCTAAGATAAAGAATAAATGGTTATTTGACCTTACACATGCTGTTCAATCTTCCAGGGCCTTAGTTTCTGCACTGAGTATGTGTGTCCTGGTGGATGGAGTGAGCATAAGATCTAGGAATTCTGTGGACATTTCAGGTGTCAGTTGGGGCTAACCAGGGCACCATGTAATCACTCAATATGGGAGACATTCTCCCTTTAAGAGAAGTCATCTCTGTCTTGCTCTGGTTAATCACGGTCCTCTTGTACTTTTTTCTATACACACATAATAATTTGCCTCCTAATGCTAACGTTATTGTGTGGTATATCCCAAAGTAGTTTGCAATCATTTCCTCACATGAACTCACCATTTTATTCACTGTTTCCTTCATCTATCTAATATGTATTGAGGTTATACCATCTTCTAAGAACCATGCTGAAAGGTTTAAATCGACATTATTATCTCTGTATCCCCCCCAAAAAATGTGGACCAAACAAATATGAACTAGCTCACAGACAAGATCAGATCCACGTAGAGTTAAAGCTGAAGTTGATCCTTCTCGAAGCCTTGCTATGTTGCTTCTTTCATTCATGTCCACTCCTTGTGAACTCAGTGAAAGGCAGGATTCTTTCCTGATGTTTGTCTCCCTGTCAGTCAGTTCAGTCGCTCAGTTGTGTCTGACTCTCTGTGACTGCATGGATCGCAGCACACCAGGCCTCCCTGTCCATCACCAACTCCCGGAGCTTACTCACACTCATGTCCATTGAGTTGGTGATGCCATCCAACTATCTCATCCTCTGCTGTCCCCTTCTCCTTCTGCCCTCAATCTTTCCCAGCATCAGGATCTTTTCCAATGAGTCAGTTCTTTGCATCAGGTGGCCAAAGTATTAGAACTTCAGCTTCAGCATCAGTCCTTCCAATGAATATTCAGGACTGATTTCCTTTAGGATGGACTGGTTGAATCTCCTTGTAGTCCAAGGGACTCTTAAGAGTCTCCTCCAATACCACAGTTCAAAAGCATCAGTTCTTCGGTGCTCAGCTTTCTTTGTCTCCCAGTGATGTCTATCGGAGAAGATATGATCTGGGCCATCAGACTCTCTCAACAAGAGGTTCTGAATGAATGGCTCAGGATTTGTGCTTTATGGGTAGTGTATTCGATGAAGTAATTACAGAAAATGCTCTTTTTCAAGGAAAGAGAATTGCCATTAAAGAAAGGCAGTTTCCTGGTAACACAATGGAAAGACCTGTCCAAGAGGTATTCATCTGTGCTAACATCCGACCTCTTTCTTGACAAGATGTCAGTGAAAAATGAACTCACTGAAATGCATCCCGGTTTCCCTGGGGAAACAGAGAGGACACAGAACAAGCATAAAAGCAGGCCTTCGGAGGGGTCTGAGAGCAATTTCCAACAATATTACCCCTGAGTTACCAGGAAAAGTCAACATATTTTTAAAAAGACTGAACTAGCCAATCAGCTTACATTTCTTCATCGAATCCTTCCCTGTGACCTATAGGTGCTGTGAAAGAGAGTGGTACATTGACACTTAAGTATGTAAGATAGTATAAGGTAATATAATTACTATGGATAATATCCTTGACCAAATAAAGAAAAACCACATACAATGCAATAAGAGACCAAATGCAGCAATGAACGGTCCCACTGTGGTGGTACTGTGATTTCAGCAGCAGTCCATCCCCAATCCCCAAGGAAAAAAGATCCTGTAAAACTCTAGAGCAAACAATTAGAGGCCGCAAGCCTGGTTCTAGCATCAGGTGAGGTTGCAACTTCCTAAAACATGGGGAGGTCACAGTTAACACATTCAAGTTCTGTGTAAAAATGCTGGCCTTCCACTATAGAGAATAGTACATAGCCCCTACAATAAACCCTTAAAGAAGAGCAGGTAGCAAAATAAACCCTTAGATATAAGTTAATAACATTCCTTTCAGTCGTCCTTTCCGGGGATTTGATTGATGGCCAGCATATAGTAAATGTCTCACTTCTTAAACAGGAAGCATGCATTGAAGAAAAGCACCACTCGGTTTCTCTATGGACTGTAGTGTTATGGAAGGGAAAGAGTTTAATGATGAGGTTCTGAGCTGTGAAGAGTGGCGCTTTAACTGTCCCTTGCTCCACAATACTCATAAACTAGTAGATGTTTCTGTTTTTGATCTTACATGCGAAGCTCAGGAGCTGTTAGAAGTAGTTTGCCTGGTCTGAGCCTATTATTCTAGTGTGGAGAACCAGAAATAGGAAAATAATGAGAGATGAGCCTCACCTGGAATAAGCAACAATGGAGGGGAGCCTCCAATGGGAGTTCAGTAATTGTTGAGATTGAAAGTGCATGTGATGTATGTTCGTTCAGCAGAGATCTGTGCAGAAAATGGATGGCTGAGATTGGAGATGGGCACAGAGATCTGTCAGACGGTACAAAGGTAGGGAATATGGTCATGGATTTTGTGGTCAAGGATCAGCTGTTGTACCTCTTTAGCATACGAGCATCATGTTGTAGATGGGGAAAATGTGGAAACACTGTCAGATTTCATTTTCTTGGGCTCCAAAATCACTGCAGACAGTGACTGCAGCCACGAAATTAAAAGATGCTTGCTCCTTGGAAGAAAAGCTGTGACAAACCTATTCAGTGTATTAAAAAGCAGAGATTTCATTTCGCTGACAAAAGGTCTGTATAGTCAAAGTTATGGTTTTTCCAGTAGTCATGTATGGAGGTGAGAGCTGGACCATAAAGAAGGCTGAGCACCAAAGAATTGGTGCCTTTGAACTGTGGTGCTGAATAAGACTCTTGAGAGTCCCTTGGACAGAAAAGAGATCAAACCAACCAATCCTAAAGGAAATCAGTCCTGAATATTCATTGGAAGGACTAGTCTGTAACTCCAATACGTTGGCCACCTAATGAGAAGAGCTGACTCATTGGAAAAAACCCTGATGCTGGGAAAGATTGAGGGCGAGAGGAGACGTGGGCAACAGAGGACGAGATGATAGTATGGCATCACTAACTCAATGCACATCAGTTTGAGCAAGCTCCAGGAGATGGTGAAGGACAGGGAAGCCTTGTGTGCTGCAGTTCATAGGGTCACAAAGAATTGGACACTACTTAGTGACTGAACAACAACCACAATCATGTTGTATAATCCTGACGTTGTAGGTAACAGGTGTCCATTTGTATATGGTACACTCTCTACTGAGGTGGTCTTTCAGAAATTCACCTTGACTCATTGGCTCCTGAGCATTGAGATAATCCATGGACAGACCTCGCGGTATGTGGGACCTCATGGCATTTGAGTGTTTAGCCAAGTAGCTATTTAGCTGTCAGAAATATTCCATTAATTTTAAAAACAGTACAGTTTAGTCATAAAGGTGCTTTAACTTTAGTTCTTCAGTTGTGAATTACAAACTCAGCAAACTCTGCTAGCCAAATGACATTCCTATGAATATATTGGGTTGATCAAAAAGTTCATTTGGATTTCTCCATAACATTTTACACAACAACCCAAATGAACTTTCTGGCCAACCCAACACAAAGACCCTGTCATAGTTATCTCTGTGACCCTTCCCTCTCCCTCAATATACTTACATCCAATTGAACAAATTCTTCAGGTGAAACTAAGAATGGAAGGGTTAAATATAAGTTACAGGATAGAAAAGATATCCCAATGAGAAACCTAATGCTAATCTATTACTTTAGAGTAATAACAGGAGACAAAGAGAAAAAGATGAGGAATAAGAATGCATAGAAGTGAAGGCTATTTCAGCTTGACTTGAACTTTGTCAGTTGGAGAGTAAAACTTTGTCCAGTAGAAGAGACAATAGTGCTTCCTGTCTGTCTTGCAGGGCAAGACGTCTTGGATGGGCAGAAGTGTAATGAGTATAAAAGTGTTGATGAAGATAATCAATAAGCAATCTATAATAGGAATAGAAAAGAGGTTTCAATGAGCCAAAATGAGGACCAAAGCCTGGAAGATAACCGAATCTCAGATAACTCTGAGGTAATGCTTTGGAGAAACATAGTTTTTAGCACAGCTTTGTATTGTCAGAACCAAGAAAGTCAAACAAGCCAGGGAGAGATTCCTTCAAGATTTCAAAAAAACAGATCAGCAGGGACACAGCAAGTCAATATAACCTTGGTACCAAAGAAGGGAATCTTACCATCAAAGGAGTTCCAGCATAGGCTTCTAGGAAGAGAAGCGTTTAATCTTTATTTTTAACTTGAACATTCCTTACTTCTGCTCAACGTTCCATTTTCTTTCAGAGTTAAAGCAGATGCACAGTGTTTATTTCATAGACCACAAACAGGCTCTTTTATTTAGCATAAGATTCAAGTTAACTTACGTGTAAGCCAGAATGACTTCCCCATACCTCAATATGTGATCATTTCTTTCATGAAAAAAATAGTGAAATTGATCTGTGAAGCATGTTATCACATGTACAGCTTGTGCAAAAGGCACACGAGCGTGAGATGGAGCATATAGATTTGGGATTGTCAAGGAGACAGTTGACAAATATTTCTTGAGGCTTTGCCTTTCTAGATGTTAAGGGAACGTAGAATTATATATAAAATGTTGTTGTTGAGTCACTCAGTCGTGTCCTTCTCTTTGTGACCCCATGGGCTGTAGCCTGCCAGGATCCTCTGTCCATGGGACTTCTAGGTGAGAATACTGGAGTGAGTTGCCATTTCCTTCTCTGGAGGATCTCCCTGACCCAGGGGTCAAACCCAGGTCTCCTTCATTGGCAGGTGGATTCCTTACCACTGAGCCACCAGGGAAGCCCCTTCAAAATTTTCTTTTTGATTGGTTTACAAATTATTTGAGCCAAACAAACTAAATACAAGTGAAACCATTTAGAAGTCATTTCACTCACAGATGCAATAAAATGATACCTTTGTGGTTCTGACTATAAATAGCTCAGCAGTGTAGAAAAGGAAGATCAGTGAGCATGAGTTGTTCAGGGGAACCTTTACCCAGAAGATCAGATGCAAACAGTGCTTTGAATATGCCTTAGGTTGGAATAGGACATCAAGCTTCCTGTCCTAAACAGATTTTTTTGGTACATCTGGGAAGTGTGAAGGATTGACATTGGACTTGCTGTGGTCACATTCAGCTAGTGTTCAACAAACTTAGGGTGCATAGGCTTTTGTTAAGAGGCAGAGTTTGGAACAAGACTGCCTGAGTTCAGATCCAGGGTCCCAGACTCACAAGCGGTAACCTTGAGTGTGTGTTTCCATTTTCACATAGGAATATAATGACAGACAGCACTATACTGAGTAGGTTGATGTATATAAAGTATATCCAGGGCTCTGGTTTGAAGAAAAAGCTTGAGACATGCTGTTATTAATAATTACCTGGTTAAACTATTAGATCAAAGTTTACTGCCCCAACTACAAACTGGTTCTCTCTGCTTTGCTAGCGTGAGGCAGTCTGCAACAGCAGAAATACCCTGGGTGAGTGATGTAAACCTTAATTGGTTGTATGACTTTGAGCAGGTCACTTGCCACTTTTTCTCATCTGTAGAACATGAGTAGGATGTAGTAATATCCAAGATTCCTCCAGCTCTGGTATTTTAAGTCTAGTTGTATGAATTGACACTAATTAGTTCCTACTGATTATCTTGATCCATAAAGTAGCTGGATATGGCAAAACAGAGGAAGACAGCTTTGTACTGCACTAGGGAGGAGAAACAGAGAAAGGTTTTCTTTTTATTTCAAAATCGGTTTACATCAGTGAGTAGAGGAAGGGCATGTATCTTGGTGGTTTAAAATAATTCATTTTGGAATTGTAGAAGCATTTTTTATATTTTTTACCAAAAACTTTAAAATGTTTAAAAGTAGTTTTAATCATTTTGGAATTTTGTGCAATAGTTGGAATAGCTTTCTCCATTTCAAGATTATATAAGACTTCTTGGTTTATTCTAGGAGTTGTTTTATGGGTTAATTTACAGTGTATCTCTTTTATTCATTGAAATTTATCCTATTTCATTTGGGTAGGCTCCAACTTTATTAGTGTTTTCCCAGATGGCTACCCAGGCGTCTGCAAAACATTTGTATGATTATCTACCTTTTCCTCTGGTGTGAACTTAGGCATATTTTTCCGTGGATGCTAAACTAGTTTTTTGACTTTTGAATCTGCTTCGTTTTCTTTCTGGATATGCACCCTGAGGTACTTTGTATGGCAGTTTACAGTGCAGTCTCGGGCATATTCCTCAGCTTGATTATGATTAAATTTTCTTATATTTAAAAAGGAAGTAATAATATGTACCTCAGATATTGCAAACATGGGATCAAATAATATTTCAATGAATTTAGCATGATATTAGGCCAATTCTAAAAGATATTAGTAATTATTAGCAGAACCGCAGCATTATTATTTTCTCCCAGCTGTTAAAAGTTTCATTTATATTTTGCAATCAGTTCCAGTATATGGTGTGTGTGTGTTTGTGTGTGTGTGTGCGTATTCTATTAGATTCTCAGATAAATTAAGGCAATTTAAACTCATAATTTTTGAGAAAGACTTCTCAGTCCCTCCTAATTCTGAGGATTAGTACTGCCCAGCAAGAATCTTTGTTCTAGACAGCATGCTCCCCGCTGGGCTAGTGTTGCCATCTGCCCTAGGTCATGGCTGCCCCAGTTAATTATGTGTTGCTGTTCCCTCTTGAAAATGAGCCAGAGTGTCTCTCCTGTTTCAAACAAAGACTGATTCCCCTGCTGGGCCCGTTTTCACAAACTCTGCCAGCAGCGGCTAGAACGGGCTAGTTGTGTCTCTCTTTCTCTCGCTCTACAGAGAAAACTTTACTCATAATCAAGAATGGGAATAGTGCCCCGAGCTAAGCAGTTGAAATTAAATCCAGTAACTCTGAACCTGGTGTAAAGCATGAAAAGTATGTTGGAAAGATCAAGGCACAAAAATTCACAGGCAACATAGCATCTTCTGTACCTGTTCCCAAAACAGAATCTCAAGATCTATTTATTTATTTTTTTTAAATAAAGCACCATTGGCAACAGAATACGCCCCCAAGCAGCAAAGCTCATAAAAAGTAGCTTTTGTAACTCGATCATTTATTCGATTGCTTTTCCGTTTTTTTTAAGGGCAGAAAATCTAGCGTAGAATTTGATAACAGAAGGAGCCAAAAGGATACAGGGTTGTTGTTTTTTTTTTTTTTAAAGGTGTTAGCCAGTGAACTGAACTTCCAATTTCAGTGTTCACATTTAGAAGGTTTAGCAGAGACAGCACATGGACTTTTCAACTTTATTTATTTGCTTTGGAAATTAAGCAAAAACCTATTCAAGTCTAGGAATAAAGTCTTATTAAATATCACAACACCCCAAGTAATGAGAGAACACAGTTGCTCTTAGGCAAAATAGAATTGCAAGCAAATAGAACTAGAGATTACAATATTGAGTTGTTGAGGGGTGGTTTATTTGGTTTTGGGGATTGATTTTTTGGTTGTCAAATAAATTATGAGAGCCCAGAAATAATTCTGTTTCACCATCTTGAAGTATAGAAGATCAGCTGCGAAGTCAGAGATTTATTTCTGCATGTCTACTTATACTCTATGAAAGCATCCCTGACATCTTGTGCCCAAGGGTAGAGCTCTAAGGAGTATTTTCCGTGGAAGTCGAGTCATCAGAGAGCCAAAATTTGGAATCACTCCCAGTTCTTTGGAAGTAAAGTTAATTAATCTGGAAGCACATCATTTGTGTCTAAGAAATTCAAGAGAAGTGTAATTAGTTCAGCAATTAGCTTTAACTTTTCAGTAACATTTCTCAAAAATAGGCATTAAAATCTTACCCCTTCTCCTGGTAACCATATTTTTAACTGTTCATTATGGCTGGTTGTTAAACATGCTGTCTCATTGGTTTATCTTGCGGTAGAGGGAGCAATCTATTATTGGCTTTTTCTGTGCAATCAAGTTCTGCTTTACCTATGTTCTCTGTTGTGACTTAACTGTTTGTTCTTAATGAGCAAATGATGAGGATGTACAATGAAAGTTGTTTAGCATGTTGAGTGGAAAAGGGTTATTTCTGCTTCCTTGAAATTTGTTTTTAAATCTGTGCTGTGCTTAGTCGCTCAGTCATGTCTGACTCTTTGCGACCCCGTGGACCGTAGCCCGCCAGGCTCCTCTGTCCATGGGGATTCTCCAGGCAAGAATGCTGGAGTGGGTAGCCTATCCCTTCTCCAGGGGATCTTCCCAACCTAGGAATCAAGCTGGGGTCTAACTTTTTCTTTAGAAAGAAAGAGTTTTCTCTACTTTTCTTCTAACTGGAGTCTTACCTTCACCCATATGTTTTGCTATAATGATTTTGACAAAAGAACTATAAGTTGTTCAGGAAATAGGACTTAAATTATCTTACGTATAAACGTTTTGAGTCCTATTGTTTTTTTACTAAATTAGAAAATGTAGAGTGACTTCTAGGCCAGACATTATGCTACTGAACACATTCTAAATCTAGATGACTGTTTAACCTGTTTTGTTCAGGTAAATTAATACCAGCCATAAATGTTTTTAATTAGCCTTTTACTCTTTTCTGTATTCACAGAATCATGGTATTTCATAGCTTCAGTATTGCCTACTTTTTAAAAATAACATATGCAATCACAAGTGAACAAGGAATTAAACAGGATCTGTGTTCTTATTATTTCAAAATTGCTAAGAAGAAAAGTCTACAAGTCAATGATTACAACTAATGATATGTTTATCATCTGTTTACTGTCTTTTTATTCAAAGTGAAGCAATTTTCCCCACCAAAGTGTCTATCCTAGTGTGTTAAAAATGGAATTTGAAATGAAATTTTAAAATTTTGCTTGATGTTTCCTATTTTATATCTTTGGGTCATAAATTATCCTTGCTGTTTGTGTAATTTTAGTGAAATGTATTAAATAGTGTATAGAGTGTTTTAAGAATCAGCCTAGAAATTATCATGTTTGCCAAGGCAAACCTAGAGTTCCCAGTTTCCAAGGCAGTAGAGTTCCCACATCAGGAACATTCCAGTCAGCCCCAGTCTCTGTTGCTTCCTCGTGTTTCATGTGGAATTTTGTAATCTCTGAACTACAGAAAGACCGTTCATTGAAAACCTAGTCATATAGTTTTTTATCGTTTAAGTTTGGGTTACTATGTTAATCGTTTTCTATAAACCAAAATCCCCTAAACCTTCTTAGCCTGTTCCTCTTTTCCAAATAAACAGCAAATTGAGTTAAGAAGGAACCTCAAAATGGGCGGTGTCAAGTCTCATGCTGAAGGTCAGTTCCATCTAAATGGATACCTTAGGATAATAGCAGAAGTTCAACGTTGATCCATTCAACACATTAGGCACCTACTGTGTGCTAGGCCTCATTCCAGCTGCTTAATATTGAAAGAAATGAAGATAAGAAGCAACAGATAATAGAAGTGTTTAAACAACCTACTTTACTACAATTATAATCTCACTAATAGATTTGAACCAGATTCTTTTAATTTAAGGCAGATCATACTTTAATGACTGTGAACAGAATAATGGGACCATCAGATTGTAGCTTTAAAAAAAATATATTGAAATATACTTGATTTACAGTGTTGTGTTGGTTTCAGATGTACAGCAAAATGATTAAGTAATGTGTGTACATGTATATATTTTATAGTACTCTTCATTATAGATTTTTACAAGATATTGAGTATAGTTCGCTTTGCTATGTAGTAGGTATTTGTTGATTATTTTATATGTAGCAGTGTGTATATTTTAATCCCAAACTCCTAATCTCTCCTCCCTACTTCCTCTTTGGTAACTATATTTGTTTTCTATGTCTGTCAGTCTAAAATATGCATGCCACCCAAACACACATCCTTTTTTTGGCTATTACTGTCAAAATAACTGATTAGTTTTACTTTTTAAAATGTTCAATAGCAGTCATGGTACCATTGTAATGTACTTTAATTGAAAATTGACATTCTATCTCCAGAAAAAAAGAAGGCTGAATTAGAAAAATTAAACTCAAAACTCTTCACTCTATCTTGCTATGCCTGCAGGCATGACAAGAGAAGAAATCAAAATCATTGTATTTTTGTATCCAGGATGATACTACTTTTTATATAATCGTATTGCTTCAGGGTACTCTCTAGCAATAATTTTTACCTTTCCATATTAAATTTTAAAGGTAAACTTTTGAAAGATGATTGGTTTTTTTTTTATCTTTTATCTGTTCTTCAAAAGCTTCATTTGCTCAGTAAGCCAAGAGGAAAAGGATTTTGAAAGCCTAGAAACAAAACAAAGTAAAATCTCTGGGCATCCAGTATATTTTATGTAGGATTATTTTCTAATGTTCTATGAAAACAGGCAAATCAATACAAAGTAAATATGTTTTCTTTATTCTAGGGATTTTGATTATATATCAAATCTAGTTGGTCTTCTAACGTAAAGTAGACTCTTGAGGTACATATAAATTTATTTTAAATAATTCAAGAGGCATCAAGCTTTTATTTTTCATGTAGTTGCAGTGCTTAGCTGTTCATTTCTTTAACATTTTGTTAGCTCTGTTCTTTTCCTTCAAGTCACATAAATCACAAGCATATGTATATTTAGATAGTAGTTATTATGGATAATAGTTGCTATTATTGAAAAATCAGCCTTTATTGAATACTTACTATGGAAATTGTGTATGTATTATCTCATTTAGTCCATACAACCACCCCTACATAGCCATCAGTATTATTGTCTCCAGCTAATAGGTGAATGATTATAAAAATGAGTCAAGGTCATAGTGATTGTTTTCCTTTAGTTAAAAATTCTACCTCTTGAACTATTTTATTCATTTCTTTCCCAAACTTTCTGATTCTATGTTCCTCATTTTATGAGACTCTGTATCTTGATTTTATCTGTTTTTTTTTTTTTCAGTTCCTCTCCTCAGATCATATTGGCAGGTCTGGGATAGTAAAACATAGTGACAAGTAGTTTAGTGCATGCTGAAATGCTCAGTAATCTCCAACTCTTTGTGGCCCCATGGACTGTAGCCTGCCAGGCTCCTCTGTCCAATGGGCAAGAATGCTGAAGTTGGTTGCTATTTCCTCCTCCAGGAGATCTTCCTGACCAAGGGGTCGAACCTGAGCCTCTTATGTCTCCTGCATTGACAGGCGGATTCCTTACCACTAGCACTACCCGGGAGAAGGAAATGGCAGCCCACTCCAGTATTCTTGCCTGGGGAATCCCAGGGACAGAGGAGCCTGGTAGGCCGCTATCTGTAGGGTTGCCCAGAGTTGGACATGACTGAAGCGACTTAGCATGCAGGCATGCATTGGAGAAGGAAATGGCAGCCCACTTCAGTGTTCTTGCCTGGAGAATCCCAGGGACAGGGGAGCCTCCTGGGCTGCCGTCTATGGGGTCACACAGAGTCGGACACGACTGAAGTGACTTAGCAGCAGCAGCAGCAGCACTACCTGGGAAGACAAGGAGTTTGGACGTAGGTAAAAGTCGAGACAAAAGTCACAAGGAAATAGACTCCAGAGTTGAGCTGGACCAGGTCAACTGCTAGTATAACCAGCAGTTTAGAAATCTTACGTTGTTTTCACAGATCAGGCAGCAGACAGTCTGGTTCAGAAGTTCAATACCTGATGGAAAGCTGGGCACAGAATAGGCCTTCTCTAAACATTTTAGATCAATAACTGAGTGAACAAAAGAAAATCAGCTAAGACCATCAGGTCTTAAATTAGTTGAAATTAAGGTTCAAGGAAGCATCATTAGTTTTTAACTATTTACTACAGGCCAGTTACTGTACCGAGAAACTATGTGTATTAAATTCCATTTTATAAAACAGTCCATCTTCCAAGTATGTCACTAACCAAGAAACCAGATGTCCAGATTTCGGCAGGAGAGCCAAATGCTGTCCTTCACACGTAGCAGCGATGGAGTTGGGAAGCTGGGAGTGACGCCGTCACCATTTTACCCCAGTGCTTTGTTTATCTCCAGGAACTTGGCTAGCTGCCACAGGAGACAGTAGAAAACTGCATGATTTCCAGAGCCTGGGAGCAGAGATTCTAATGTTTCAACGTGTCAGGCTCTTACTGCTCTTGGGTCAGGGCCCAAGGTCACAGGTCTTGTGAGCAGACAGGGCAGATAAAGGCCAACATATTGTGAGTGAGTATTACAGCTTATGAGTAAGTTGGAGACATAGAATCATGCTCCCTAACTCATGGGCAGGTGTCCTAGTCTTTAGGGGCTCTTAGAAACAAGGAGAGCCAGAAGTTGTAGTGAAACTCAAAGTGCTAACAGCAAGGACTTTAATCTTATTTCCCAACACACACACCATCACCTGTCCAGTTTTTGGCAAATGACCTTTCTCGGCCTCAGTTTACTGGTTTTCTCATCTGTAGAGCAGGAATGCTGAACATCAGGCTATGAGCCAGAAGGCATGTGAATGGATTTCATAAATAGAAGACAAGCTGTATGATGCCTCTAATTCCACATCCTAGTGAGAAGCAGCTAACCCTCCAAATATGCAGGTTAATGTGACTTACTCTGATCCTATTTTGCATCATGAGGGCCAGTTATAACCACTCATTTATCCATTGCTCATAAATCTGAATCCAGTGAACTAAGACAGCTTTTGATATCCCTAATTCTTGGAATGATTGGTGTGATGGTTTGGGTGGGTCTGACTGTGGTGTAGGGAAGGAGAGGTGGTGACAGAGAAATTAACATTTCCTGGACATAGTAAAAAATTTAAGTCAAGACTAAACATACCTTAACCCACCAGTAAGATGTCATGAACTTTTCAGTCTCCATGTTTTACTGTTCAGTTCAGTCGCTCAGTCTTGTCCGACTTTTTGCAACCCCATGGACCACAGCACGCCAGGCTTCCCTGTCCATCACCAATTCCTGGAGCTTGCTCAAGCTCATGTCCACTGAGTCAGTGATGCCATCCAACTGTCTCATCCTCTGTCGTCCCCGTCTCCTCCTGCCTTCAGTTTTTCCCAGCATCAGGGTCTTTTCCAAGGAGTTAGTTCTTTGCATCAGATGGCCAAAGTATTGGAGTTTCAGCTTCAATATCGGCCCTTTCTATGAACACCCAGGACTGATCTCCTTTAGAATGGACTGGTTGGATCTCCATGCAGTCCAAGGGACTCTCAAGAGTCTTCTCCAACACCACAGTTCAAAAGCACCCATTCTTTGGCGCTCAGCTTCTTTATGATCCAACTCTCACATCCATACATGACTACTGGAAAAACCATAGCTCTGACTAGACAGACCTTTGTTGCCAAAGTAATCTCTCTGTTTTTTAATACACTGTCTAGGTTTGTCATAGCTTTTTTTTTTTTTTTTTAACGGTTTTACTGTTAGAGGGGGAAAAATACTGTTCTGAAAGTAAGTAGATAAGAGGACAGGGAGGCCTGGTGTGCTGCCGTCCATTGTTTCACAAAAAGTGGGACACAGCAGAGCGACTAAACAACAACAGATTAGAGGCAAATGCTATTACTTCGCCGTTAACCAGACATTTTGCATCTAAAATATCTGATTGACTTGCTGGGCTCACATATACCATAGCATGCTACAGGCAGCTGTGAATTCTCTTCTATTTTTAAGTGAGTGTCAGCTCAAGGACACAGCATCTCATGTGAAGCACTTCCTTTCAGAGAAGCTGTTTTGTAGTTACTCGTCACGGGAAGCCCACCAGAAGAGTTTGGGGCTGTGTGTCCTTCAGGACAGAGACCCTTGGTGTCTTCGTAGCCAGTGGCCTTGCCCCTGGCCCATTAACTCTTGGGCATGCCTTCTGAGAGGCCGCCCAAGGACTGGCTGTTGGTTTGTCAGAGAAGAGATAATTGGACCCCCCAGGAGTGAGAGCCACGACAGGGGCTTCTTAAGTGAAGCTGTCAGAAATTGCTCCCAGGGTCAGGCCTATAGTCGAGGCAGCCCCCAAACTTGATGGCTGAAAGGAATGTAGAGGTAGCTGCCACAGGAAGGTCGTATCCACACCCTTGAAGTTAGGCAGACAGTAGAGTGTCCTCCTCCGGATGACTTTGGTTTCCTTGTCACTCTGCATGGAGCTCTTCTCCACGAAGGGATCCAACCATCCCCATCTGTTCTCAGCTCTTTTCTCCCCAAAGTCACTGCTCTCCAGCTCCTGATCTCTCTCCCTTAGCCATTCCCAAACTCTATTCATCTCTTCTCCTCATGCCAACTTTTCGTTTTCACTCACAGCATCCCTGACAAAGTATGGCAGTTCCAATACTTTGAGCCAAATGAGAAGTAAGGCTTAGAGAGGCTAAGAAAGTAGATTTCCTCTATTACTTTTCTTTTTTTTTTTTTCTTCTCTGTTACTTTTCTCTTGTGATTTCTACATTCACAGATGGAAGGTTTTCTGTTTGTGTTTGGCTTTACAAGGTTTTGAAATGCTGGGTTGTTTTTTTTTTTTATTTTATTTATTTATTTGGTTTTGGCTATGCTGGGTCTTCGTTGCTACACAGGCTTTTCTCTAGTTGCAGCAAACAGGGGCTACCCTCTAGTTGCGGTGTGCGAGCGTCTCATCCTGGTGGTTTCTCTTGCAGGGCACATGGGCTCAGTAGCTGTGGCTCCCAGGCTCTAGAATACAGCCTCATTAGTTGTGGTGCATGGGCTTAGTTGCCCTGCAGTGTATGGGATCTTCCCAGACCACGGATCTAACCCGTGTCTGCTACACTGGCAGGCAGATTCTTTACCACTGAACCACCACAGAAGCCCTTGAAATACTGTTTTAATGAAGGACTTACCCCATGACTGACTTTATCTGTCAGAGAGAATGTGGCCGTGATGTTTACAAAGAAACCACACACAGGCTTGGAAACAATAGTCGCAGGTCTGTTTCCAGGTCTTCCTGGAATTTAGTCATATGGACAAAAGCAAAGACCCATGAACCACTCTGAGCCTCAGTTATTTGTAAAATGTGAGTGATCACCTGTATCTCAGAGACTTTGTGACTGGAGAAAACATATGTAAATCCTCAGTAGTATGTTTTGTTAAAGAGTCATATCTGGCCAAATGGCTGTGAGGCTGGTGACTGGAAATGATGTTAGAACCTAAAATCTTACAAAAACTGGCTTTAATGATGAGGAACAATGATCATGATCATTCATCTCAGGAGAATAAGAATCATTAAATGATTTGAGTCAATGTTACAAAGTCACCTGCATGCCATTTTAGTCATGTCATTTAGTCCAATTATTATTACATAATATACATGTGTATGCATGTATATGTGTGTGAAAAAAAAATGCATATGGGCTTTCCTGGTGGCTCAGATGATAAAGAATCTGCCTACAATGCAAGACCCCCAGATTTGATCCCTGGGTCAAGAAGATCCCTGTCTTCTGTTTATGAAGACATTTTAAGAGATCCAACCAGTCCATCCTAAAGGAGATCAATCCTGAGTGTTCATTGGAAGGGCTGATGTTGAAGTTGAAACTCCAGTACTTTGGCCACCTGATGCGAAGAGCTGACTCATTGGAAAAGAGCCTGATGCTGGGAAAGATTGAGGGCAGGAGGAGAAGGGGACAACAGAGGGTGAGATGGTTGGATGGCATCACCATCTCAATCGACATGGGTTTGGGTGAACTCTGGGAGTTGGTGATGGACAGGGAAGCCTGCAGTGCTGTGGTTCGTGGGGTCGCAAAGAGTCGGACACGACTGAGCGACTGAACTCAACTAAGACTATTTAAGATGTTTATGGAACTTAAGATAATAGAATTATTCTTTTGGTAGTGACTAAATTAAATAAAAATGAAGTGGCAATATCCATTATTATGAATTTAGTAAAACTTAAATTTTGTTTTACTAGTGATAGATAACAGTGGTCTTTGTATGCTTGGAAAATAGTTCTGAATGTACTTTGAAAGGTACATTAATAGCCTTGAGCAATAACTGATATGTAGAATATTGCTTCAAGGTGTCCTTCCTATAACTCTAAAACCTGCACCACGCTTACCCAAGAATCTCTTGGTCCACAGATCAGGTATAACTGCTCTGTGACAAATTACATTTAAATCAAATGAAATTCTGGTTTTAAGTACCAATGCTTCCTCTTCAAGCTCTTAATGTGGGTCTTAGCTTTAAGATGATGGGTTGTGTTTTATGTGTTTAGGTTGATCCGTGCCCTCTTCTTTTAATTTTCCTGCTTTTTATAAGTATTTTGCCTTATACCCAATCCATCTCCATTATATGTGGGCTACATTTTTGTGTGAGGGAAGAAAAGGGTAGAGATAACATCATGTATATTCCAGCTTAAACTGATTGGCTACTCTGGCGAAAACAAACACTAAGTCAGTGCCTAATGGGGTGAATCTGAGAGGAAAGTGCTTTTAGTAAATTTGGGCTGTGAACGCCTTTGAGTAACACTTCACTATTTTTGCTCTAAAGACACAGGCTAATGGATGGGCTAGAGTAGCATTAATGAGCTCACTCCATTAAATTAGTTTTTTTTTTTTTTTCCTTGTTAAATATCCAGAAGAGAAAGACGGTCCACTTAACTAGGAAAAAAGAAGTTTTCATTTTAGTGCAGTAGAAGCATGATGAATATTTTCTTTCTAATTTAATTTCTAACCATTAAGAGTCAATTCTATAAATGACCCACTGAAGCACTTGGAGAGATTAGAGAAGTATAGACCGAGTGTCGTTTGAATTTGGCTGCCTGGACACATGATGTTATATAGCATGATTTGAATTTAACATCATATTTTTATGAAGCCACCAAGATGAAGCCCCGTGACTTTCATGAACCATTAAAAAGAAGGCCTTCAAATGGAGTATGAAGATCAACCTCGTCTCTGGTCAGTGTTATCATTAAGGGTCACGTGGGCCAGGCCCTCTAGTCACGATGGTTTGAACTTTTGTTCAGCTAGTCAATTTCACTCTCAGAAATCAGAGGGGAAAAAAAAAAAAGGTTGTTGGCAGTCTGTGGGCCAAGGGAACAGGATTATAGCTCTAATGAGCCAAATCTGTGCAAATGAGAAAATAACAATCTCCTCATAATTAGAACTTCCTTTTTAGACTAAACGTTGGCCATGAGTTTTCAAAAGAAAAATCATTTCATTATTTGGTTAAAAGAATATATGTGGATCAATACCAAAGAGCTTGCTAGAAAGGAGGAATTAAAATGACTTTAGCATGTTTTCACAGATGTGTACATTGTTGGAATCTTATTCTGACATTCGATTCGGAACAATGATTGTTCTTTTCTCTGCCATTTAGATACTAGGGACAGATACCATTGTCTATTCTAGTAGAATGTGATGTTTGCTGCACAAAGCAATTACTTTTCTTCTTTCTAAAGTTTGCCCCGTAGAATGTAGGACTGGCACACCCATTTCACAGATGGAGAAGAAGCACTTGCTGAAGGTTTAAGTGAATTCTCAAACTGAAATTAGAATTCAGAAATGTCAGCTCCCGTATCTATAATGAATATCATTGTAACCAGCACTGGCGGTGGGCAGCACAAAGTGGGAGGAGGAAATGTGTTGTTAATCATGTTTATGAGCATATTTTATTTGAAACTCAACACTCAGAGAAGCGTGTGTACCCATGGTGATGGTTGGGTGTCAGACCTGCATATAAAGTGGCAAAGAATCAAATATTCTTCCAGGCTTTCTGGGCTCTTGCTTCTTGTCTCTCCAGGCCCACTGAGGTCTGCTGAGTTACCTATTCCTTTAAAACTCAACCTTTCTAAGACGTGAGCCAAAGAAACTTCAGAAGTCAAGTTGGCAGTTGATAGCCATTTGGAAAACTCTGCTGAAGAGGACAATGCCAGAGAGGGGTTCAAACTGAAAGAAAACAGGGTGGAAGAAGTGGGCCATTCTGTTTGGCGCCTGTGGAAGATCACCTCATTGCAGAGGAGGGCTCCAGACGAGGGTCCCTGTGAGGAGTCCCCTGGAATTGGGGCAGCAGGGTTCACTCACTTCCCAGCGGGGTGTGGGTAGCTGAAGTTCAAAATCTAGGAACTCTCCATAATTAAAGTATCTCCCTTTCCATTCTCTAAAGAGCATCACCCTCCTTTGTCTTGATTTAATCACTGCAGCAAGCTAGTAAGACTGTCAAACGCAGTGTTATTTTTCACATTTCAGAGATGTTGATAAATTTCCCAGAGGGGCGACGTGCCTTCTCCCATGGTCATAAAACTAGTAGTGCGAGGACTTGACTTCCTATTCCTTTTGCTGGACCTTTTATGGAAGACTCATTAGCGACTGATCCAAATGCTTAGCTATTTCGTAGAAGGAACGGGAGGCCCATCCCTGTCATTGTTTTATGTGATCTTATGGTCAACAAGATTGATTGTTGCACATGTCCAGGAGATGTAATAACATAAAAATTCCAAGGCAAAGGTTTGGTCATGCCAACAGTTGTTCCTGAGGTAGATAAGACAGTGTTAATGCAGTGATCTGGTGATTATGTATCATTGTAAGAGGGGGTAACTTCTGAGAAAGGACTTATATCACTTACAAGAGCTCAGTGATTTAAGTGATGACACTTAAATCTTTACCACTCTTTATCAGGTGTTTGGTCTCCTCTGATCACTTATATGGAAGAACTAGTGAAAGAAGGCCTTTGGAAAATTTCCATATTATCCCAGATAAACAGATAGCCTGCTTGTGATGTATTGGGTTGGCCAAAAAAGTTCATTTTTCTGAACTGTGGCATTCAAATCTGACAATTTGGAATCAGTGGCACACAGGCTTTTTAATTCCTGGGGGAAAAAAAAAAACTCCATCTTCCCACAAATCCTACCCAAAGCCATCTCCCCAATAAACACACAGTTTTAATATAAAGAAATCCATAAAATAATTGTCTTAGTCTTCAAGGGTCAAGTTTCCCTGCAAGATCTCTTCTAGCATCTGCTAAATATGCTCAGCTCTCCATTGCCTAGTAAAGATTGTACAGAAGGGTGAGACCAAAGCATCTCACACTTTCAGCATAAAGGTACTGCACCCTCGCTATATGCACGGTAGTTATCCCCGCCTTGACAACAGAGCCACAATATGAAAAATACAGAAGCATCAGTCAACAGACATATAGACCTGCTTGTCATGGAGGAGCACAGAATGGAATATTTTCAGTTGTCTCTCCACTCCTTAATTCAACCTGGATTAAACTTTTGGTGTTTAAAACCCTCTGGCCCTGTAAAAAATTACAAGCTATGAAGGGTGAATCAACCTCACAAGCACAAGATCTGTTAAATGAGTTACCAAAATCAAGATATATTGTGTCTATGGAAGCCTATCTATTCACCAGCAGGGGAATAGACCAGTCAACATAGTGAATGGGGCTATCTTGGCATGGCTTGTTCTTTTAAGACTGTACTGTTATCTCCTGGGTATACGACAATCAAAGTTAGTAACATAGTAGGTGGCGTAAGTAGGTTAGCAGGTACTTGATGGGTGGTATTGATGTAAGTGATGAGTTTGGAGGAGGAGAGAAGGAAAAGTTTTTCATGTAGAATATGAATATCTGCTCATGAGTGACTGTCTCTCAGTTCAAAATCCTATGACAGCAAATTAATGAAGCAAAGCTTGTTTCATGTAGGATATTTTAGAAAGAAAATCCATGAAAGAATTTGATCTAAAATTGCTTTTTAATTTCTCTTCTTTCTCACCACAGCTTCATTCTACTTTCTCTGTTCCCATGATCAAAATCAATGAGTACCATACTTATATTTTCTTCCTCTGTCAGACAAAAACTCACATTTTAGTGGTTGAGCGATGAAGATGAGGTCCTTACAGACATCCCTGGGATTAAAACCCTTATCATGGATTTAATTAAACTGGCTGCCATTTTCTCAATGGATCAGGATGCAAATACACTCTGGTGGAATTAGATTCAAAATACAAATAAAGTTGAGCAATATTCAATGAGATAAGCTAAATTGTATCTTCTTTTAAATCAGTTTCTATTAATGACAAGAAAATAAGAACTGTATGGTTTAAAAAATAAATCATGGAGGCCCACTTATTTAAAAGCCAAATTTTAGACTACAAAACAATTAAGCCATAGCAAGATCTCTTTATAATCAAAACTGATCAGTGTCAATATTAGTATATTTTAGGTATTTAAATATGAAAAATATTTTGAGCTTATAATCTATTTTGGGCATATCATTCTTTTTCTCATTGGTCTATGCTTAAGACATGATGAATTTGTTTTGACTAAAAGTTTTCAGGTTTAATTTTTTTATCTAGTGCATGACCCTGACCGTATCATCTTTCCTTATGGGTTCTCACAGGTGCCACACATGTCATTTAATTCTTAACAACAACAAAACTACTTTGTTTTCCTTTTGGATCTTTTTTTTCTGGGGGAAAAAAAAAGTCTACTTGCTATTCTTCTCTACCACGATCCATGAATCCATTAAAAAATTCCCTTTAAAGCATTTAAAAATTCGCTTAGCAAAGTCATTGCTTCAACTTGGCCATCAACACAGGCAATGTAATTTGTTTTAGTTTTTACTAAAGAAAATTCGGCCTCATTACAATCTGTCCATCCTCTAATAGAGATGATGCAAACATGAACATAATGTTCTTTGTGCACTCATAAAACACTAGTAAATATATGCAGAAAACATAATAGTGGGGAACCAAAGAGAACCACAGTCTCAAATATCAAGTCAGCTGTTGATAAAAATAAAAAAAAAAAAATAAATTTGCAGCCGGGATGCTGTGATCTAAAATACTCATGTTAAGAATGGTGCTGAAGGGACCACTGTCTATGAGGAACTAGAAGTAATGCATTCATAACAGTGCTGTAGGGTTCAACCCTTACAATGCCTTGCCGGCTTCTGTATATTTCAGAATTGCAGTGCTGTTGCCATTGATATCAGTTTTTCACAGAGAAACGAGGTAAGCCTTGTCAGAGGTGTTCGCAGTGTCTTCTGAAGCCTTTCCTCTTTAAATTGAAGCCAAAGGCAAGGAACTTAGGCCGCCACACACAAGTTAGGTGGTGCCCAGTCCTCTGGGGTGACCCCTCATGTAGGATCCGTATTTTCAGTTTGCTGTGTTGGAACCCTGGTCCAGGGAGGAAGAAGTCATAGCCCATAATGGCTGATGGGAAATATCCTTAGACCATGTGGGTAAGGGTGATGAACAAATTAAAGTGAAAAGAGTGTGTTTCCACCCATTTATTTTCCTTCCACTCATATTGTGTTTCTAGATGAACCTGGCAACCTATTATATCTTTTCTGTTTTTTCTTACATTTTTATGCTTCTTATTCATTATTTTTAAAATTTTATTGGAATGGTTGGTTTTACAATGTTGTTAATTTCTGCTGTTCAGCAAAGTGATCCATTTATACGTATATGTTCTTTTTCACATTCTTTTCTCTTGGATTCTATCACAGGATATTGAATATAGTTCCCTGTGCTGTACAGTAGGATTCTGTTGTTTATCCATCCTATTGTTTCTTGATCTGATATTTTTAGTAGCTTCTCTCAGATCCATTTTGCCACTAGTTGACATTTCTTTTCTCTGTGTGAAATGTCATTTCGAGTTGCATTGCCAATTTACTAGGGTTTATCTTTAACAACCAATTTTACCGCATTTGGGATATGAAAATATAAATTCTTAATGAGTACATTATTCAACTATTATGCTATTAAGAAAGTCTTTTGCAGGAGGTTAGAGTTTATAAAAAGCAGTTAGATGTATTTTTTCAAACTGTGGAACTAAGCTTTATGGTGGCAATTTCCATATCCTAGGCCTTTAATCGCTAGGGTTAATTCTGTGTTTTAATGGCTAACAGGAATGGTCTGAATCAGTGCGCCTCAAATTTTAATGTGCTTATGAATCCCCTGGGGATCTTTATAACTGTGGATTCTGAATCAGTAGTCTAGGATGAGGTCCATGAGTCCATTCCCAGTGGTCCCTGAAACAGGGATGTAGGGAGAAATGATGCCATTAGAAATTCAGGGCTTCCATCCATCCTCTTTAAAATTGCCCCTGTCTTTTGCTCTGGGGCTGCCCCTTCCCTTCTCACCAGTTTATTGTCTCTTATTTCAGACTCTCCATCTTCCTAGAGCATCTTTGCCAGATTATGCAAAAATACAGGATGCCCAGTTACATTTTAATATTAGAAAAAAATTATGAATATGTTTTAGTGTGATTTCATCTGTAATAGTTCATGGGATGTGCTTATACCAAAAATGTATTTATTACTTATTGAAATTACAAATTTAACTTGGATGTGTACTGTATTTGATCTGGCTAACCCACTCTTGAAACTAGTGCCTTGGTGTGGATTGTTCTAAATCAACTTCAGCACTGTTGACTTTGGGGCCATATAATTTTGTATTGTGGGGTGGGGGGTTGTCCTGAACATTGAGGGATGTTTAACAGCATCCTTAGTTTTAACCTACTAAATGACTATGGCATGTGGTTGTCACAGTGGTCAGTGAGGAGATGGGAGATGCCTGTGGACATTACCAATGTCCCTTGGGGGAGAATCCAATAGCCAGTTGAGATCTACTGGTCTCAAGGAAGAGACTTTATGTGTGTATATGTGTGTGTGTGTGTGTGTGTGCACACACTTGTGTGTGTTTCTGGATGTTTAAGGAGCCAAACTTCAGGAAAGATTTGGTCATCTATCTTTTTCAGTGAAATAGGATGTCTAATGAAAATTTCTAAGGTAAAGTCAGCGAAAGTTCTGAGGTTACTGAAGAATTTAGAGGCAAATACTGTGTTCTGTTTATCTACCTATGTGTCTGTTTGCTCATTCCCTATCACCCCAACACATCCCCAATTTAACATTTAAAAGCAAATATTAATCATTACGTTAATTGTACACATAGTGTCCTGAGTATTCTACTCTGCCTCTATAGAACAGTCATCCTAAGTGTCCATGGGATTAAACTAACGCTCTTTTCCCCAGCCTTCATGATCTCACACTGGCTCCCTCCTCCCTCCACAATCCTTCTTTCCTTCGGTTTCCACTGTCATCTCTCACGTTCCCCTCTTATCTACTCCATTCTGCAATACAAACCAAACATAAACCACTCACTGACTGGGATATTGCCCAAGTGTTTTCTGATCCTGTGTTTTCCTCCTATTGCCCTCCTTCTACCTTGCTTCATAGCCATCCTTTAAAGAAGTCTATATAATAGAATGCTTGTTGTTTGTTGTTTAGTTACTCAGTCATGTCTGACTCTTTTGTGACCTCATGGACTGCAGCCCACCAGACTCCTCTGTCTATGGAATTCTCGAGGCAAGAATACTGGAGTGGGTAGCCATTCCCTTCTCCAGCGGGTCTTCCAGACCCAAGGATATATGGAATCTAAAATGTTGCTCTATAGCTCAGCTCGTAAAGAATCCACCTGCAATGCAGGAGACCTGGGTTTGGTCCCTGGGTTGGGAAGATCCCCTGGAGAAGGGAAAGGACTACCCACTCCAGTATTCTGACCTAGAGAATTCCATGGACAGTCCATGGGGCTGCAAAGAGTTGGACACAACTGAGCAACTTTCACTTTCAAAATGTATAACAAACTGGTGAATGAAGCAAAAAAGATGCAGACTCACAGATACGGAGACCAAGTTAGTGGTTACTGGTAGGGAGAGGGAAGAAGGGAAGGACAACATAGGATTGGGGAGTAAGAGGCACAAACTATTATGTATACAATAAACCAAGGATAATAGCGTACAATACAGGCAATATAGCCAATATTTTATAGTAACTATAAATGGAATATACCTTTAAAAATTGTAAATCACTATTTAACACCTGCAACTCACATAGCATTGTACATCAACTCTAACTCAATTTAAAAATAAATAAATAAATAAAAAACCCAAAACAAAACAGAACAAAACAAAATAGCAGTCTGCAAAATTTACTTCTTCAAAAACGATTCTTATGCTCTGAGTTTGAAAGAATCACCCTGTCTTTGGCACTTTGCAATCTGTTTCTTTCTTTTGTAGCACACTTTCTACTTGGGATTAGAAACATTTATGGACTTTATCTCTCTTACACACCTGGAATGACCTCTAAAGTAGGTTTTGGAACGGATTCAGTGTTACATCCTCCATAGACCATCGGGGTGCCTTGCTCCTGGTACCGACCTTAAAGCCTCTGATGTGTGTTTCTCTCTGGCTTGGCGTGTTTTCTCAAACATAAGCTCATGGCCATACTTCCTCACATCACTGAGGTCTTTTTTAGGTAAGTCCCTTCATGACTTCCCAGATCCCAGCCCACATGTGCTTAAACCCTTTTCCTTACCTTCGTTTTTTCATGATAGTCATCCTTCTGTCATACTTTATTTTTATCAATTTATTTCCTAATTCCTTTTTTTTTTTTTTTTTGCTATACAGTAAGTCCTTGTTGGTTATTTCTTTTAAATATAGCAGTGTGTACATATCCATCCCAAACTCTCTACATATCCCTTCCCCCCATCCTCCCCTCCAGCAACCGTATGTTCTTTCTCTAGGCCTGTGAGTCTCTTTCTGTTATAAGCTCATTTGTATTATATCTTTTTAGATTCCACATACAAGGATGTCACACAGTATTTCTCCTTCTCTGTCTGACTTACTTCACTCAGTATGGCACTCTCTAGGCCCATCCATGTTGCTGCAAATGGCATTATTTCATCCTAATTCCTTTTGTTGTTCAGTTGCTAAGTTGTGCCCAACTTTTTGCAGTCCCATGGACTGAAGCATGTCAGGCTTCCCTGTCCTTCACTGTCTCCTAGAGTTTGCTCAAACTCAAGCCCATTGAGTTGGTGATGGACATGAGATGGCCATCCAACCATCTCATCCTGCCACCCCTTCTCCTCCTGCCCTCAGTCTTCTTTTTTCATTTATTTCTATTAGTTGGAGGCTAATTACTTTACAATATTGTAGTGGTTTTTACCATACATTGACATGAATCAACCATGGATTTACATGTGTTCCCCATCCCGATCCCCCCTCCCGCCTCCCTCCCCATCCCATCCCTCTGGGTCTTCCCAGTGCACCAGCCCCGAGCACTTGTCTCCTGCCCTCAGTCTTTCCCAGCATCAGGGTCTTTTCCAGTGAGTTGGCTCTTCACATCAGGTGGCCAAAGTATTGGAACTTCATCTTCAGTATCAGTCCTTCCAATGAGTATTCAGGGTTGATTTCCTTTAGGATTGAATGGTTTGATCTCTTTACTGTCCAAGTGACTCTGAAGAGTCTCCTCTAGCACCACAGTTAAAAAGCATCAACACTTTGGCACTCAGCCTTCTTTATGGTCCAACTCTCACGTCTGTACATGACTGCTGGAAAAATTGATAGCTTTGACAGTACAGACCTTGGTACACAAGTATACAATTTCTTTTACTAGGGAAGAGTTATTTTCTTTCCCTTTTGATTTATTATTCTTAATTCCTGGAGTAGTGTCTGGAATATACTAGGTGCTCAGTAAACACTTGTTGAATAAATTAATAAATCACTGTGCCAAAATCCCTGAAAGTACTACCTCCAGAGGAGCTGATCTTAAAAATATTCTATACATGGGAATATAAGTAGAAAAATATGAAGAAATTTGTTAGCTATTTTATCTTTTGAACTTCTTACACATCCAGAAACAAACTCATCATTTCCTAATCCTATCTTGTATTTGTTTTACCCAGAAAGTTTAGGAAGAAAAGCAAAATGCCATGTTGATTGCAATTTGGAGGGAACAGTACTGGAGATTCTTCCTTACTTAAACTTCTCTAATGCAAGATTTTGGAAATTCCACAATTCCTGTTATAATAAATACTGTATTACTTATTATTAGCTAAGTAAGTGACTGTAGAAATATGAATGGACCAAAAAGGAAGTGGAGAAAAGCTGTTTCATAAAGCTTTTCTTTTACCTCATTTATTGTCTTCATAAAAGTTACATTGGTAGTGAGCATGGGCCCTCTGGGCTGTGTCTACGTGGAATGGTTAGGCACCAAGTGATCTATTTTTGTGCAATTGTTCACGTAGGTCAGATGTGCCAAATGGGTACTGTATTCTCCCAACCACATCGACTAATTGTGAGTGAAATTGGCTAGTTAATTTAGAACTCCTGAATCAACATTATCATGGTCAAGGACTCAGATTCTTCTTTTTTCTCCTAAAGGACCAGATAATAAATGTTTCTGGATTTGCAGGTCACGTAGTTTCTGCCACAACTAGTCAACGCTTTCACTGTAGCTTGAAAGCAGCCATAGACAATAGGTCAAGAAATGGGCATCACTGTGGTACAATTAAACTTAGTTTTTATGGATAATGACATTTGAATTTCATGTAATTTTCACATGTCCTATTTTTTTTTTTTTTTTGCTTTTGTTCAATCCTTGTTAGCTTATGGGTGCTACAAAAGGTGGCAGACCAGTTTTGGCCAATGGACTATATGGTTTACTGACCCTTGCTATAGAGTTTCTGTTTCAAGCTGTTATTGCTGTCTCTGACTGTTTTGTGACCCCATGGACAGTAGCCCACCAGGCTCCTCCGTCCATGGAGTCCCTAGGCAAGAATACTGGAAGAGGTTGCCACTTCCTTCTCCAAGTGATCTTTCAGACTCAGGGATTGAACCTGTGTCCCCTGCATTGCAGCCAAATTCTTTACCACTAGGCTGCCACGGAAGCCTCCCCCTCGCCCCCCCACACACACACCATAGGTTATCCTAGTGCAACAGGAGGAGGACTAGCTTGGGATGGAGTTGCCATGGCAAATATGGGGGACATTTCTGTGTTAAAATAAAGGCAAGGTTTTGAATCAGTTTGCAGCTGGTATTGCAAACCTAATTCCTCATCTCCAATTAAGACTGTGTAGATTGCTTGTATTTTTATCTAAATCTTGTTCTCACTCTGCAACTTTTAGACCTAATTAAGGTAGCTCATTTTTCCTTTCACTATCTCTTCTCCAAGCGTTTAAAAAAAAAAAATGATTTTTTTAAAAGTTGGCACTAGTATTTATTTGTAGAAATGGAGAGTGAAGCATTTTATTTTCTACCCTTTGTGTTGCTTAGTACTTTACATTGTGTTTTCTCTACCCATGCCATTTTAACTGCAAAGAGATAGCTCCAGCAAAAGGCAAAGATGTTCAGAGTTTAGTACTGGGAAGTTGAGATAAAAACACTAATTGTATTAACATTTATTTTTAGATCTTGTTCATGATGATCATTTTCCCTCTCATTCATTAACAAGTGTTTGAATAAATTGCTTGCAACTTGAATGCTTTTTTAATACAACCCTTATGGATTTTAGGGTATTTCTCTCAAGATATTTTAGGCAATTATCTCAACTTCCTGTGTTTATTTCCCCCCAAGAATGTCAAATGGTACATTTCTATAGTCTCATTGTATAGTTCATGCAACTGTTATTGATCATCATTCATGATTTTTCAGTCCAGCTTTTCTCAGAATTAGACCCTTTACATCTTCTGTTCCAGACCAAACCATCTGTGCTTAGAAGTGTTAGTTTTCCCTAGCAGGAGACCTTTCTGGTGCTTCTCTCTGAAGGTACATAGAGTACTTTTATCTGGCAGGGGGTGTCTGGTTTTAGCCTTTGAAAAGAAATCTGTTCAGATGCTGATAATTTATTTTCAATTGGTAAGATTAGTAGACCATTTAATAAATGAAGTGGATCTCTTCTACCCACTTTATATCGCAGAGGATTAAGCTCTCTTGTCCCTTGTTTTAATCAGAGATTTAAGATGTTTCAGACTAAATGTGTTAGTGCAGAGCTCCCCTACCTCCTCAACTTGCGCTTCCTGTTTGAAAAGCTGATTAAATGGTTTCATTGCTGATTGGCTATAAGCCTATGCACCTTCCTGGCTACAAGCCATTAACACCCTGACCAGAAGTGCTGACAGGAAGATGAAGAGATTTACACCCTCTGATTTCTGTATTAACAACAAGGACAAAACAGCATGTGGTCCTGTCAGTGGATAATGCAATTTAAAGGTATATTTTCTTTTTCCACAGGTGCATTTTTCTCTCAAAATTAGCAGTTCAACTTGGTGTGAATAACAAGGCATCTTTGCTGATAAGTTTGAATCATATTAAAAAAAAATCTGTATAATGGACAAGCTCCTGATTAATAAGGCTATTACCATTTCTCTAAATGATAAAACTGGAGTCAGTTTAATCTTTAAATCTAAGTTTTGATAGCTTGAAAAATTTAGTGTAGAGAAACAAGTGTGAAAAGTGTGTTTTATAAAGGGAAAATAGTGATAAAATATAACAATGGTGAAAAAAATTGTGTTAATTGTCCAATTATTTAAGATAAAATTACTTCTTAACAACGAGGGGCAATACACTATTTTAATATGATCACTTTGCCCAATTAATTCCCTACTTGTTTAATAATCAACTAGATTTCTTTGTAGGAATATGTATGAAGTAAATGTATATGTTTGTATACATAAATCCACTTGAAATTTAGAGTTATCTATGTATATATTTGCCTATAGTTGTACACATATAAATAAGCCTACAGACATATTCTCTATATATCTGTATCTTTATCTATACACATGTACACAAACACATATGAATGCTTATTAATCAAGCACATGTATGTGTATATAAATATCACAGATATAGGCATATACTCTGAAATATACAGAACCTCTAATATATAAAATTTGGAAAAAATATATTGAAGATGGGGTAAAATGTTAATTTTGTATGTTTGACACATGCTTTCCATAAATTGAAATGATTAGATTTATTTAATCTCTAAGGTCTCTTTCAGCCTTAAATGATGAAACTAATATTTGTTTATGTTCGTATTCACTTGAGAATTCTGGAAATAATGATAACAATTAATGGAGGATAGAAAGATTATTGAAGGAATACAGATGAAAAATCCAGCTTTTAATAATTAATTGATCAATTACCATTAACCACATACTACTGCAGAGGAACTGTGCTGTGCAGAAATTGAAATCTTCCTTTCAGAAAGCATATCGATTGCTTTTAGAGAAGCATGTAGACTGACATCAAACCATCCCCGTAAAGCAGGGATTTGATAAGTGGGGTAAAAACTGCATAACCAAGTCCCATATTTCCGAATCCAGCGAAGTCATGTTAAAAGTGCAGAGTGCACTGTATGTTGTGTTTGTCGAATTACTTTGCTTGCAAAATCTCTTGATCATTGTCTTAAAGATAGTCCAACTCTTTAAGGTCTAAGTTATTGTAAGTTATAGGTTCTAAATTGCAATTAACGAGACTTTTGCACAGATTGAGGTCACCATTAAAATATTCTGAAATGGAAAAGATCTGCTATCAAAACTTTAAGGTGAAATAAATCAACCGAAGCTAACTATTTTAGAGTTTTCTTAACAGATGGCCCTTTGAGTAAAGGGGCAAAGCAAAAATAATCACTCCTCAGTGTGATCAGACTTAAAACAAGGGTATTATTTGATGTTTTCTCTATGTGAGACACTGAGCTATGAATATTCACAAAATATCGAGAAATGTATGTATCCTTGAGCAATCTAAAATTTAACCAAATAGAAGAGATGCATGAAAATAAGGTAATGATATCAATGACTGGTTGAGGATTGCCAAATGAGAGCCAGCAAAACATATATTTGATGGGATATCAGAGAAGCAAAGGGAAGATAGATTTGATTTGGATCTGAAAGCTTGAGTTGGATTCAGATACTTGTGCGTTCAGCAAATGTGTATTGAGTACCTACTAAGTACCAGACACCTAGGCTAGAACAGTAAACAAGTCCAGACAAGGCCCAGTGCTCAGAAAGTGTGAAAAAGTAAAAAAATCAGACAGGTAGGTAGAGAGCAGAGGGGTGGCAAAGCTGAGCAGTCAGATGGGAAGTAGAAAGCCATGTTTAGAAGCTAAATGAGAAGACTAGTTATAACAGGGCATTTTGTTACTACAACTGCAGAAGGTAGAGATGGAGAGTGAATGACCTCATTAACCCAAGAAAAATATACTCACTATGGTACATATCTGACAAGAAATTTGAGAAATAAATGCTATATTCTGAGATCCCCAATAAAATCAGGTTAACCCTTAATAAGTTTAGTGGTTAGAAATTGCTTTAAAGATGCACCTCACACATAACTCATAAGGGACTTAAGATTGATGGATTTCATTGGTGTCTTAATAGATGATCCTAGATCTAAGACTCAACTCAGCAGCATATTTCCCAAAAGGATGAATAGAGATTATAATAAGATGTTATCTGTGTCTCAAACACCACTCTGACACAGAAGTAGTATCTGTAAATCACTCTAAAGATTGTCTCAAATCCTCAAATGCTAAAGCCAAGAGAAGAGGAAAATACATGAGAGTTTGCTTCAAAGAGAGCAAATTTTCACTCAAAGTCAATTCATAGAACTTGGCAAAGTTTAGGATAAATCTAGCTTTTGGAAACTTATACTTTTGATCTTCTCTTTGTTGAAAAGCTGTATGTCTTAAAAATAACAATTTTTAGATAGCCTTTGACAATAAGAGTTTTATCTACAGAACCAAAGTAAATCAGAGGGACTAAATTAATGGGAAGGTTCAATAAATGACAAGGTAGTTCATTTGGGATAATAAACAAAGGAACACGAGTTGTTCCAATTAACTTGAATTGGTCAGTTTTTGCAATATTGGGCAGGTTTTATCGGCTCCTCTCTTACCTGGTGGCTCAGTGGTAAAGAATCCACTTGCTGATACAGGAGATGTGGGTTTAATGTATGGGTTGGGAAAATTCCCCGGATAAAAAAATGGCAACCCACTCCAATATACTTGCCTGGGAAATCTGATGGACAGAGGAGCCTGGTGGGCTAGAGTCTATGGGGTTGCAAAAGAGTCAGACGTGATTGAGCGACTAACAAATCAAAATCACTCATAGCATAAATCTCCAAGCTTGTTTTTAAGTCTCTTTTGGTGTCTTTGTGATAAATGTCTGATGAGCACTGTATCTCTCCTAGACTGGCAGCTCTATCAGGGTACTGATGGGGAATGTTTTATTTACTTCTGTATCTCCAATAATTTATACTCTCTATTGCATTAGTTTTGTTAAATGTTGGATGACTGTAAGGTCTGGCCACATATTAAGTTGTTTAAACATAGAATCACATGGTTATATAATTTTACAAATGGAAAGAACTTTGATGATGACCTCTAATCCTTTCAACTTTGAGATTCAGAGCTTGACAGCCAGTAATTTACTTGGTCTTACTGTTGTTCAAGTTTTAATACCACATCTCTTTAAGTGTCTTTTTTTCTGGCTTCCTTCAAACTACCATGTACACCCACTTAACCCAAGCCAAATTCCCTTCCCCCACAATCTAAATATATATATATATATATTTTTTTTTGGAAACCAGGGCTGGTTCTTGATCTGTCCCTTTCCCTCACAACCCACACTCAGCCTTCAACAGGTTTTGTTGATTTTGCCTTTTGTGATTATGCCTTAAAATGTATCTAGCCTCTCTCTCGTTTCCTGTTTTCATTATTACCTCCCTTACCGACCTGGGGAACAGAGCACTGGGCACTTGTTACAAATCCCAGGGGTGGGCTCCAGACACTTCTGTCCACTGTATCTCGGTATCAGGGTTTCCGAGGTGAACAAAATGCAGTCAAGCACCGGATGGAACAGTGCTTTACTCACATAAACAGGAGACAAGTTCAGTCCCAGAAGTGGGCAGAGTTTCCCCATGGCCAGTGGGTCCCCACAAAGCTGACGCAGGGCAGTGGGTCTACTTGCACCCTTCTATATCACAGTATAAGGTACCCCAAACCCTCTCTGTGGAGTCTGAAATACTGAAGACTGGGAATGTGCCTAAGGATTAATGACATACACTCTTAATCAGAACAAAGGAACATCCAGAGAGTCTGAAATGGAAAAATATTTTTATCCAAAGTGGTAAATCAGATCAGGCTATGTGAGGTTTTTCGTCCTTGGTTAAGGAAGTGTTCCAGGCCCAGGGGTGGGAGTTAAAGACTCCTAGTGTGAGTTTGTGTTTCCCAATACAAACCCTGTTTTCTTTCACCTCGACTACTGTTTGTGAGATTCTTGTTCTCACTCTTGGCTTCACCTGTGACCTCAGTCCCACTCTATACAGCCACAAGAATGGTCTTCAAAAATTGTATACCTGATCATGTAATTTTCTTGCTCAGAATTCCTTAATAATTTCTTAATGTAGTTGGAATGAAATCCAAACTTATCAAGATGGTGCTCTGTCTGAATTATCTGTAATATATGACTTCCTTAGTCTAACCTTTTGCCGTGCTCCTCTTTACCCCCTGCCCTTCAAAGCTCATTTTCTATCTATTGAACCATACTTCCTTTTAAGGAATAATTCCTAATACTTTAATAATTTTTTTATACTCATAGATCGTAAGATCAGGAAAGATCATAAGCAAGCTTGAAAGTAATGTTATCCTTGATTCTATAAAAAGTGTTTAAGTACTCTCATACTTGAGACTTAAAGCTGTCCTGAAGGAATATTTTACTTATTACCACACAAGCCACACCCCATGTCTGGCCCCTAAGAAACAGGAAGAATACCTCTCTCTGACTGCCCAGATATGTGCTTTTTCCATCTTATTCTCAGTCCAAGTATCAGATGATAAAAGGGAGCCCACTCCACAACTGAATGACTCCACAACTGAAAGATTTTCAGGGAAGATGACTCACTGACATTTTTCAACAGGAAATGATTGCTAAGAATTAGGTATACAAAAAGATAAGTTGGAATAAATGACTAGTTCAGGGTCTTGTGGTAAATATTGATTCTGGTGAGTTTGAAACAAATCCCAAAATATGAACTGAATTTTGGCATCAGACACTTTTTTTTTCTTCATTTGAATGGCTCATCCTACAGGGTATTTGATAACTCTGGGACAAGCTACAGATTTTTGGTAATTTTTTAAAAGGTTTGATTTCCTTAAGGTCTCAGTAGAAAAGGTGGACAATCATACATGTTCAACAGTGAAGTGACATATTTTTGTCTTCCCATTTCCATTGTGCAAATACACTGCACACAAATGTCTCTTTAGCTCCAATTTTCTCCCAGTAGGTACTTCCAAATCAAAATTTAAATTCTATAGATTTACCAGAAGTTTTTCATCTAAATGATTATTTCTGCTGGGGTTTCTTGATTCTCATGTTTCAGGTAGATTTTGTGGGGAGGAAAAATGATACTGGAATTATCAGAGAGAGAATTGAATCATTTTGGTATATTTGATGTGAATCTTAGCTATTATTGGGCTTCCCTTGTGACTCAGCTGTAAAGAATCTGCCTGCAATGCAGGAGACCTGGGTTCAGTCCCTGGGTTCGGAAGATCCCCTGGAGAAGGGAAAGGCTACCCACGTCAGTATTCTGGCCTAGAGAATTCCAGGGACTGTATTCCATGGGGTTGCAAAGAGTCAGACATGACTCTCTGAGTGACTTTCGCTTAGCTTTATCTGTTATCAAATTAACTTGAATCAATTATATACTGAAATAGAGGTAGGTATTGAGCTGAAACCACTCTTTTCACTGAAAACTTGTTCCATTTAGGTTTCTCCTTTCTTTGGTCTGTGTCTATAAGTTCTGAACATAGGAGCCAGTCTTATTTTTTACACCAAAAAAATCCTTTATATTGAAAGGAGAGCAGTCCTACCTAACAAGTTGAAAATATAAGATGTTTCTGGGGAATGTTAGTAGAGCCCTTTACAGCCAGGTAGAGATTATACTTTATATTATTATACCTTATATAGCGCCTAGTATGTATTCAATCAATGATACTGGTAGTAAGAAAAATCAGTATTTGGGTTAATTGATTAACAGGTAGAAGATTATTTAATCCTTTGGATGATACACTCAGTGAAAAGTTTGAAACAATTATAACCCAGTAGATTCTTTTTAAATTATTATTATTATTGTTTGATTTTGGCTGTGCTGGGTCTTCACTGTGGCACGTGGTCTTTCTCTAGTTGCTCTGCACAGGCTTATTGCCCTGCGACATGTGAGATATCAGTCCCCCCAAAAGGGATTGAAGCTGAATTCCCTGCATTGGAAGGCAAATTCTTAACCACTGGACCACCAGGGAAGTCCCTCAATAGGTTGTTGTTTCAATGACCTTTGAAACTAATAGAGTTATCTCTTGCTAAGTTTTTCTGCTTCTGGGCTCTCCTGTTATTGGGGCTTTAGCATGTTTCACTCAAGAAATATGACAAATATGAATCTCGCACTTCTCCCTTGGACTTCCAAAATCAGAACAGCTCTGTGATGAAAGAAGCTAGTGTCAATTGTTGATCATTATCTTTTTCAGGCCATTAGGAAGCTGCCTGCCACACGTTGTTGTTGTTGTCGTTATGTAGTCGCTAAGTTGTGTCTGATTCTTTTGCATCACCATGGACTGTAGCCTGCCAGGCTCCTTTGTCCATGGGATTTCCCAGGCAAGAATACTAGAGTGAACTGCTCTTTCCTTCTCCAGGGGACCTTCCAGACCCAGGAATCAAAGCCACTTCTCCTACAAAGGCAGGGAGATTCTTTACTATTGAGCCACGAGGGAAGCCTCCCTTGCCACATGTTAGGAGCCCCAATAAATGTTGACTGATTATGTTACTCTGAGTTCTGCAGAGAAACTCATGACATTATGGAGACTGAGAAGTCCTCTGCAGCTGGCAAGCTGGAAACCCAGGAAAGCAGACGGTGTAAGTGCTAGTTCAAGTCTTAATCTGAATGCATGAGAAACCTGTTGTCCCAGCTCAAAGTCAGGCAGAGAGAATGAATCCTCTTACTCCATCCTCTTGTTTTGTGCAGGGCTTCAGTGGACTGGATGGGCCCCACCAGTACTGGGGAGGGTAGTCTTTCCTCTGATTCAAATGTTACTATTCAAATCAGTCTACTGATTCAAATGTTAATCTCATTTAGAAACATTTCACAGATACACTCAGAATAACGTTTAACCAAAAGTCTTAGCACCCATGGCCTACTTATATCCACATATGAAATTAACCGCCACACTGACTGACTGAATAAGTGAATGAATGAAAAGTACTTTGGAACGTCCCATAAGATGATGTAATCAGTGTTGGTAGAGATTTGTGGCAGGGTTATCTGGAGAACCTAGATAAAGTAGGGAAGGGCTGGTGACAGTGACTTGATGTAAATCAAAAAGTCATATGACTTTAAGAGCTTGCTTTTCTGTTGTTTGAATGATTTGCCTGCGTTGAAACAAGCCCAGTTTACAGGTTGGCCCAGCAAGTATCAGCCACATTCATAATCAGCTTTCATGAATGTTGTGACCATTTGTTAGCCATGCGTAATGAAATTTAAGCTTGATGGAAAGCCTGAGCCTGAATTCTGTAAAATTATTCATTGCTATTGATTATAAACCAATCTCAGGTTTTGTAATAAGAATTTTATCTGCAAAGTAGAGAATGGAAATAAAGTTATTGTCAAAGTCTGTGGGGGTAAACATCTTTTCATGAAAATCAATATGCTTGTGAATAGTTTTGTTTTTTTTATATCCATACTGAATAGAGGGTTAGAATCATTAGCAAAATGTCCCTTTGTATACTTTCAGATATGCTTGTTCTAGACCAAAAAAAAAGGAAAAAATAATTTTCCTCACTTTAAAGAATATTAACAGTTTTATATGGTTGTATTATGTTAAGTATGCTGGATATACCATAATTTGCTTAAGCCATCATCAGTTGTATACTTAGCTCATTTTCTAATGTTCACTATTTTAAATAACACTGTACTGAATAATTGTGCATGTGTGTGTATATAACTCTTTTCTTCATATGTTTATGGAAAGATTCCTAGAAGTGAAGTTCTTGAGTTCCATTGTTATGATATAGATTGATGAATCACTTTTCAAAGGTAGTATATCAACTCGTATGACAAAAATGGCATTGATGTTCAATATGATTTGATTAAATTTGAAAAAGAATCTCTCTCTGTGAATACAATACCATGTTACTTTGAGGAAGAGGTGATATGGCTCTGTTCATTATTTACTCGGGTTCTGGGAAATGCATATTATATAATAGCTCAGAAGGATGAGGAAAAATAGTTATTAACTTGCTACCTGGAAACATGCTCCTAAAATCTGCCTCTGTCAACCCCAGCGTTAACAAAAGACATGGATGGGCCAAGCTGAATCATGCTTGACTGATTGCGGATAATGGAGTCAAGACACGGTGGATGGAGCTGTTAGTTACATGGGTGTAGTTCATGTGTGAGGACAGTCTCCAAGGGAAGGTTAGGCAGGCCCTGAAACCCAACTCTAGATTTGCTAGCCAATCCCATGGAAGACTTTTGTAAACTTACCCCTCAAAGACAGCACCCTTTTCGAATTTTTACAAAGGTGTGATGTTGGCTACCAGAGGCCCTAAGGCTGCTATCAACAGGGGTGACTTGGAGAATCCTGAATTGCTCCAATGGATAGGAAGGCCAAGAATCTAGCAAGGCTAGCTGATGAAATGATGATAGACTTCTATTCAAACTGGCTCTTGATCACTCATGGATTACAGGAGTTCCCAAAATGACCACTTGATTCCAAGTCTAATGTGTAATCAGTTTTCAAAGATCTGGGAAAATACCAGCCCATCAGAGAGTGTTTTATTTATGCATTATTTTTGGCTATGCCGGGTCTTCTTTGCTGCATGCAGGCTTCCCCTGGTTGCAGTGAGCGGGGGATGCTCTTTAGCTGCCGTGTGTGGGCTTGTCGTTGCTGTGGCTTCTCTTGTTGCAGAGCACGGGCTCTGGAGCACAGGCTCCATACTTGTGGCACGTGGGCTTAGTTGCCCTACAACATGTGGGTTCTTCCCAGACCAGGGATGGAACCTGTGTCTTCTTCATTGAGAGGTGGATTCTTGGCCACTGGAGCCACCAGAACCGTCCGTGGAGTGTTTATGTTGAATAAACCACATGGGTGATTCTGAGGAAGTCTTATATGATGACATATTTCTCCCTATTTTTTTTTTTTTTTTTTTGGCCAAGGAAATGAGTTCTTTGAGTGCTTCTAATCTTGCAGAGCTGGACAAACTGTGCCATTTGCCTACAGTTTTCTTCCCCTTTCACAGTTCTTCTGTTACATCCTTCTGAGTTCAACTGATTGGCCACATGGATATTTCTTCCCAGACCACACACTGGAGGAGGGTGACTGGTACCCGCCAGACACACTTCCTAGATTTGGTTTGCAATGCCTCATTCCAGTCACCGCTCTTCAGCCAACCACCTAGGAGCCTGTCATTTCACCAGTGAAAATGAAGATGCTAAAACAAAAGCAAAAACTTGGGGGAAAAAAATAAAGAAGGGAAATGATAACTCTCAGAGGAACACAGAGAAATATGCTTATAACGTATTCTAAGAATCCTTTGTTGGTCTTCTGGCTGCTGAAAAGCAACCAAATCTGGAAAACCTCTCTTTGAATTATGTCTGTTCTCTTCCCTTGGGCTAATTTGAAAATTAAAAGGGGGCTAACAAGGTCTGGCTTTGAAGGGACGTAGATGTGCGGCTTTAATTTGGCACAAACAAAGCATTGAAGGCAGCTCTCCTCTGGCAGTCATGGGATATGACCACGTTGCTGAATATTTAAAAGGCAGACAGGGTTTGCAACCTCAAGGTCTGTCCCCCGATTGATGTCTGTTTTTATTAAATGAACTTTAATTACTTAATAATTAGCCCTTCTATAGGAGGAGACAGGGATCCTGATAGTCTGCCAACAAGGCCAGAGAGCAAATCAGAAGCATGTGCCACGTTGAGATTAGAATTTAAAAGAAGGAATAGGCCCAGTCTGGGGGCACTGTGGGTGGAGAGGCCTCCCAGGAGAGTCTTGGCATAAACCTGGAGTGGAATATTTCCACTTAAGCTTAAAAAGCAAAAGTAGTTTAGGTTTAAGTGAATGAGAGTGCAAGTCTAAGCTCTTCAAACTTGGTGACTACACCTCAAGGAAAGATTTCTCTCCTACCCCATGTGGGGGGGGTGTGTGTGCGCGTGCACGCACGCATGGGTAGAAGGGTGCAGGGAGACTATTGTTCTCATTATTTTAATTCCAAGAGCCTAACACTTTTGATGTCCCTGCAGATTTACCAGCTTTGTATTCATTGCCATGGTGATTTTTTTACCTCATTTTTTAGCATCACAAAGGAAAAGCCCAAATGAAAAATGTTTGCTGCTTTGCTATTAACATTTCTACTGCCCAGCTGACAGCCAACAGTTTGGTTGTGCTGAGCTCCTGAAAAAAAAAGAAAAATATGTATCGGCCAGAGCCTGACTGACAACTGAAGCCACTACCCAGCCTGTCCCAGCTGGGACAGAACTGGTCCTGAGACCATTGATAAGCTTGTTTCCCAGGACAGTCATTTGAAGGATGAATGGGGAAATCTTGTTAGAAATATCACGGTTCCACAATTTAAACTTATCGGGCTTAGAAAATTTTCATGGATGCAATAGACACTTGCCCTCCCCTCCAGTCTTTTCAAATGAAAATCTCTATGGGTTGACTTTGTATGTTAATAGTTTCAACCCTTTTTCACTTTCCGTGAAGAAATCGTTTTCTCCCTCTCTTTACGTTGTTCTTCCCAGATTTCCCAATGTATAAGAGTCTGGGATATTTGCCTAATCAATCATACATATCTTTTCATTCAACATATACTGATGGATGATGATATGCCATGCACTGGGCTAAGTGTTCAGAGTACAGAATAAAATAGAACCAACTCTACTTATCTGGAATTTACAGATTAGCTGGGAAGATGGCTATTAAATTAATTCCACAGTTAATAAGTTATAACTGAAGTAAATGTTGCAAAGGAGACATATAGGAATAATTCTATCTAGATTTGGGGAAGGCGCCTCTGGGGACGTGAGAATTCTGGTACTGTGTTGGCACTATTAAATACCAGGTAATTAAGTCTTAGTATAGTTAGTTAATGTTCTAGAAAATAATTGTAGTTCTGGCTGTTTATCAGGCCTGAGCAACATTTAACAAAGTAACCTATATAAATAGATACTTAATGAATCCTTTTAGTGTTAAAATTAGTGTTAGAGAATTAGGAAGGATCCTTCACAGAAACTGAAATTAACAGGGAACACCCATTTCCCCTTGTTACACTCATAATGGCTATATATCTCTTGCTGACATTTAATGCTTCCTATACAACTGTAATTAGGAGAGTTGACATCAACAACATTCCTAAAGTTGAAGTCCAGGCACTTTTACTATTTTATAAAATTTGAGTTATTAGTGTCTGTGTTTATCATCCTTCATCTCACAAGGAATAAAATGGAGTCACCACATATATGTGCCTGACTTGTCCACATGTAAAACCAGTATGTTCTTTCCTTATTTATTATGGTTCCTGCACTGCAGATGGATCCAGACTCCCAATGAGTAATTTTAGTACCTATGTGTAGGATAAATTTCAGTTGATAAATTAACATGTGCATCAAAGTTAATGTTTCTGTCTGATCTAGAATGAATTGTTCTTGCTAAACCGTAACGTCACATCTGCAGGTCTGTCCTCCTAGTCATAGGTGCTGATCTTTAATATACAGAGGTGCAGAGAATGTGTAAACCTGTCAGTTAGCTGTGATGAGACTTCTCTGACAAGCCCAGGTATTCTTAGATATAATGGTGTCTTAGAATCCTGGGCCAGGCTAACCAAGAAGATAGGAACCTTGACTACAATTCATTCTTGCCAACAGCCTTCCCCCAAGGCTAACAGTGAAAGGCTTCCATAGAAACACCAACCATAGGTTCATGTGCTATATTTAATTGCAAAATTCTTCAGACTGAAGTTTGTAAGAATTCTATCTGGGGCAGAGTGTACTTACTAAAAGGAGTTTACAAGTATTATGCTGATACCTGGGGGTTGAAGAGCCAGGAGGTACTGTTATATAAAAGAAACTCTTTTGGGGACATTTTCACTTAGCTTGGGAAAATAGGATATTTTAAAGAGTATCATTCAGGACAAAACTTTTTTTAAACAATTGTACATAATGTAAACATTTGAATGAGTTTGCTTCCAAGTTCCATCTGTAAGGTAGCAACAGTTACTCAAAGAGCTATTGTGAGAATTAAAGGAGGTAATTTATAAAGGAACTTAGGATAGGATCAATGATAAAACTTAGGTTTCTTGTGTCATTGATCTGGATCTAATGAATAGTTCTCCAGTGAGTCACACTGCATGAAGGTTGAGTTGATGGTTCTTGTGATATGTAGACCCTGAGGCCAATATTGAGGGTTTATTTAGGGTTTTCTGTTCTTTGGATTTGTCATTTTGGTATTGTATTGGTATTGTTTCTCCTTTTACAGACTGATGTCAAATGGAGGAAAGGAGCAACAATTAAAAAAAAAAAAATGCTGTCTATTCTTGGCCAAAAGTGGGACATTCCGAGAGAGAAGAGGGAGGCTCCACTTGGTTTTTAAAATTACCAGAAACCCTGTCCCAGAATTCAGCCCAGTTGGTTGATGCCAAGTTAAAAAGGCATCCTCTAATGGTTAGAGATGATCAGTTGCTATTTATGGTTTTATGGTAACCTTTGAAATGTCCTGTTTTGGGGGGTTTTTTGAATAAGCCAAGATCTGGCTAAATGATGAACCACAGAAGTGACCCAAGGTAATCTGGCACCCAGGTATATTATTTGCCATCCCAAACTACCACAGAGTAGGTTAGAAAGTGATAAAGCAGCACTCAAATGCAATTATCAAAATTTACAGGCTTGCAATAGTCTACATAGACACAGAACCTCAGTAAATATCTGTATTTCTTTCAGTAGATATTTGCTATACTCTGTGGACTGAAAAACACATATACAAACATGTAAATACTGATCATCCTTTTATTTATACCATCAGCTGTCATACTATCTATACATCCTTCAAAAATTCAAAGGATTGAAAGATGTTTTCCAGTAAGTAAGATTAAGGAAGAGAGGATTTTTTGACTTATACTCTAAGAAGGACTACAGTTTTGGTAGGCAGATGTTAGGGGAGAAGGTATACCTCTTTAGAGGAAATATCATGAGAAATACCATCAACAAGGAGCCAAGTCTAGGCCTGGTCAATAGATCTGAGTATTCTTTTGTAGGCGTTGCAGAAGATGAGCCTGGAAGGAACACTGTGTGGATTCTTGGGTAACCGGATATTTGTCTAAGACAATACTAGAAAGTGGAATTTTAGAGTTTCTTGAGTGAAACCAAAACTTTTGGTGATTTAGAAGCACTAATCTTTTGACTATATTTAGGATGGATTTAGGTGAGAAAAGGGTAGTGATAGGAAATACCATTCTTGCTATGATTGTTGTTGTTTAGTTGCTAAGAAATATCCTGCTCTTTGCAACCCTATGGACTGTAGCCTGCCAGGCTTCTCTGTCCAAGGGATTCTCCAGACAAGAATGTTGGAGTGGGTTGCCATTTCCTTCTCCAAGGGATCTTTCTAACCCAGGGATCAAACCTGCATCTCTTACATTGGCAGGCAGATTCTTTACTACTGAGCCACCAGGGAAGCCCCCCATTAGGATTACAGTTAGTCAAATGTGATCCAATGAGTTGAACCATGCTTTTTCCATGAAAAGGCTCTTGCGCAGGTAACTTTTTCATAAAGATATAATTAAAATTATACCTGTGTCTTTATATTGAATTAGAGCATTAAATGACTTATGAAAATACTGTATTTCATCCTTATAAATTGCAGTGAGTTTAATGTTTATAACTAGGTGCTTGTACTTATGCCTTGAAAATATAGTACTAAGTTGATAGGCTATAACTTCTTCTTTTAATATTGTTTCTGGTTTGTTACACTGCCATGAGATGTGAGTGCGCAAAGGTAGCACAATATCGGGAGCACTAATTCAAGCCATATAGAACCTCGTAAACTTAGAATTGCTTTTTGATATGTGGGGTTTCCTTTGTAGAGACAAAAAGGAAAAGCTACAAATCATGTTTATAATTTCTCACTATGTCAAATAATCCACTATTTGAAGTTTTCAAACATTGTTTCATTAAATTTTAAGTTAGAGTTGATCCCCAACCTCCTGTTTATTAAGATCCGAAATCACCATAGAATGCATAGTGAATAAGCATGCGCAGTAGTAGCCAATTCCATTAAGCCTAATTATATTCATATACAGTCTCATGCCTCATCTATGATTCTTCGGGCTAGATGAAGTTTATATAAAGGAATCGTCTGTTGAGTACAATTGGAATTGCTCTTTCAATTTATGTTTTATTCTAAGTCTAGAACTCTGCAAGTGAATTTTTGAAATACCACAGGCATTCAGATGTAAAATACGTGTTTAGAATTTTATCCACTGTGCGTTAATTTGTACAGGATCATATATATGAGTAGATAAAAGTATCCAGATGTTCTGTCAACTGATCACAAATGTTTTATTCTTATCTACTTTGTATAAAATGTATAACTCATAGGTGTGGGTAAATTATTCCCAAGTTATGTTTCCTTAACTATAAAATAAAATGCTAGGGATGAACACCGAGAAGAACATTAACAAGTCAGAAATATGTTTTAAAAATATCTTGACTCATGTAACCGTCACGACATCTGGCCACTTCTCATTGCAGATTTGCTTTATGTAGTATATATAAACCATTCTCTGTTCAAGTACATGCTTTAAATCCATATTGAAGCTAATCTGTAGTAGATTGAGGTGCTTTCTTTTGAATGAGCTCAAGATTCTACACTACAAACAGCTTGGAAACTGGACTTTGAACAATGAGGCCGGGCACAAGTTCACTGATTTCTTTTGGTCTTCATTCAGTATTGGATCCAGCATAGTTACAGATTAGTTCCAGCTAGCTAAATAAGGAGAAAATTAAGCATATGGTTGACTTTCACTGTAGAAACATCTGCACTGCTGAGACAAATTCATAGCTCCATGGATCCAGACTCCAGATGAGTAATTTTAGTACCTATGTGTAGGATAAATTTCAATTGATAAATTAACATGTGCATCAAAGTTACTGTTTCTGTATGGTCTAGAATGAATTGTTCTTGCTAAACCATAATGTCACATCTCCAGGTCTGTAGGTCTGATTAAGAGTGTGACTATAAAAAGTGGCATACCATCATACCATCTTTGGCAACCTTTATCTATTCTGAATATGATATTGATGTGATTTCTTTTTTCATGAATTCAGCTATCTTGTGGCTCAAAAGAATAATCTCTGAAAGGAACATGAAATATTACCTTAACCTAGAATATGAGACTTCTCCACAGCATTCCTGATTGTCTCCCGTGTTAAATTATGATGTTTTAATGTAGGCTGTTTTGCCTTCGCACTTTTCACCCCAGCAAGATTTTTATCAGATGACCTGGAGAATTAGGTCTGTAAGAATTAATAAACCCCCAAATAAAATTAACAGTATTTCACACTGAACACGTTAGAATTTGTTATTGAGTAAACATTGGTAGAAAGTTTCCTTACAAAATTTAAACCAAGACCTAGGAAATTTTGGCCTAGTTAAAATAAATCTATAAAATAAAAATTATAGTAATATAAATATGAGCAGAAAAACTTGACATGAAACCCAAACTGATGAATGAATCAAATCTTATTGTGAAATGCACATACAATGAAACCAACCCCAGTAAAATTTAAAAAAAAAAGTATAACTGTGATGAAATAGAAGATAAATCAAGAAATTAAAATTGTTAATTCAAATTCACTCTAGAAAGGAAAATTGCCAAGATCCATCAGTGGTGACAAAATTCATTCAAATATGTTTGCAATCATAAAGAAATGCTTTCATGGTCAAAGCATTAGAGTCACAAATAATGTTCATAGAAGGAGGTTCAAGATGGCAGGCTCCAAATATCTTCTACCTTTTTTATGGTCAAAGCATTAGAGTCGCAAATAATGTTCATAGAAGGAGGTTCAAGATGGCAGGCTCCAAATATCTTCTACCTTCTACCTTTTATATGGTGGAGGAGGCTTCTCTCTCACCATGCTTTATGCTCAGTAGTGGTCAGTTTTTATTTATTTTTTGTCTTTTTTTTTTCCCTACCTTTGCTTAATTATCTATGTATGTTTTTACATGTCATTTCAAATGAACATCACAGTAGTTGTATGAGCTGAATTCACTGTTATCCCATTGTATAGCCCAAAGAAACGAAACAAGGTACTGGAAGACTCACACAGAGTAGGTGGCCCAGACAGGCTAGAATTTAAAAAATAGTCTAATTCCTACTTAAACATTTTTTCATTCCGCCACAGCATAACTGACAAATTCTGATGATCATTTATCTTAAGCAGTCAATCTATGAAAGATTATTCTCTGTTACAATTGATGGTTAATATGGCCCATCTTTCTTGAAACTGCTTTTGTTGTTCAGTCAGTCGTGTCCGACTTTTTGCGACCCCATGGACTGCAGCACACCACACTTCCCTGTCCATCACCAACTCCCAGTTTTCTTAAACTCATGTCCATCGAGTCGGTGATGCCATCCAACCATCTCATCCTTTGTGGCCCCCTTTTTCTCCTGCCCTCAATCTTTCTCAGCATCGGGGTCTTTTCCAGTGAGTCAACTCTTCGCATCATGTGAGCAAAGTACTTTTACTTTGGTTTTCTATCAAGAATGCAGGTGTGATTATCTTATGTGGGGATGATTGTGACTCATCTGAAAGATTTATTCTTCATTCTTTCTGTTTCTCCTAGGACCCCTGAGGTTCCTCTCCCAGACAGAATCTGTCACTGCCTTCATGGGCGACACAGTGCTACTCAAGTGTGAAGTCACTGGGGAGCCGATGCCAACAATACACTGGCAGAAAAACCAGCAAGACCTGACCCCCACCCCTGGCGACTCCCGTGTGGTGGTCTTGCCCTCCGGAGCCTTGCAGATCAGTCGACTTCAACCGGGGGACATTGGAATCTATCGATGCTTAGCCCGGAATCCAGCCAGCTCAAGAACAGGAAATGAAGCAGAAGTCAGAATCTTATCAGGTATTGCAGTGTTCTTTATTCTCGTCAGAATTATATTTTCTAGAGTAGTTTGAATAATTTTTCCTTGAACATGTATTTGGTGGTAGTTTTTAAGTTCTGTATTGTTTATTGGGTTTAGTTTTATATTGTTTTCCTTCTTTTCTAACTGAACCATTAGAAGAGGATATGCCAAAAGCTTTTCTTATCTTTCTATGTCTTGTGGTAGAACTTTCCAGAGAAATGGGTATTTTCGTTATGATTGACTTCATTCACTCACTCATCCCATTAATACTTAACAAGTGCTTATTTGTACAAAACCCATTGCTAAACATTGTTATTATTATTTTTTTAAATTTTCCTTTGATAATAGTCTAAGAGGTAGTTACCTCTATCCCTGATTTCAGAGGATGAGGTGAGGTTTAGCAAGGTTAAGAGCCTTCCCCAAGTCAATACTGAACATTCCTGTGCTTGTCCATGTTGGCACTCATTTCTGAGAAGCATTGAGCTAAGTATTAGGGATCCAGAAATGACTAAGAGTGACACAGAGCCTGGATTTCTTGAGTTCTGGACACAGAAGTAGCTACCGTCAAGTGTGGTTGATATCATGATAAAGAAAGCTGTTTCTCTGCATCTCTTATCTCCATGTCTCTTCCCTGCAAAATCCTTAAGACTCCAGGCTCATTTTTCTCTCCTAAATAATCGATGATTGGAATGAACATTTTTTTAAGATCTTGTCCAATAACTGCTACCTTCTTACGGCTGTGTACTGGGTTGGCCAAAAAGTTCGTTTGGGTAACATCCCGAACGAACTTTTTGGCCAGCCCAGTAATATCTACTTTCTCATTTAATTTTACTTCTAGGATTTGCTTGGACTCATTTGTGAGACTCACAAAAAAAGCAACACTTAAGTAATTGTGACAGACTCGCTGTCAAAGCGCTGACTTTGGCTCTGTCTCAACATCCTGGGTGTAATTATTACAAGTCACTCAGCTAAGTAGAGGGTAACATCCATATGTCATTCCAAATGCAAACTGGTAATTCGATTGAAAGTTTCCAAGACTTTAGTAAGGATGTCTCTAAAACCTCTTCTAACTCTTTTGTGGACTCTCTGTCACAGGGATACTGATTTAATTGTGTCAATAACCATCAGTGACACTGTGTTCTTCCATTCTCTGGGCAGCAACAGATGCAAATGTAGTGTTTATTCCCAGCATGTGCATGCATTTATTTAGGCAGCCATTAGATACACAAAAATTTTAAATATTTATATTCACATAGCCTAAATAATGTATCTTTGTCAATCAGATGAGAAACCCAGGTAAGCCACGTGGAAAATTGGCAAGAATATGTTTGATTATCTTAATATGACTGAAAAGTCTATTTTCTAGTGGTGTTAAGGGATAAAGTTGGACTAATTAAATATTAAATCTGAAAGGGAAACTTTTGAAAGACATAGAAACATAATCATCAAATCACCATTTACATTTATTTGTTCACCGTGTGAAACACATTTGCATTGTAATCCATGGGGATTTATTTAAAACCAAATTTCATATTGTTATCCAGCTAAAGTCAAGAATACATAAGTGTACTTTGGAGGTGTATGGGTATTTCTTACCTGGATAAAAACTACTATTTTTTAAAATTATTGCATCTAATGAATATATTTCTGCAAGTTTTATGAATTCAAATAAAAATTCCACAAAGGAGTTATGAGCTGATGTACCAAACAGACCTGTGCTATTAGCATACTTGATTAAGCCTGTCTACTATGCTATTGACCCCATAAAGAATCTATTGAATGGCCACGTTTGTCTCATTTATCCCCAAGATTGCAAGTTGGCTTAGAGGTCAAATCTATCATAAGTACAAAATTGAGTGAGAGAATGAATAAATGGATGAATGCTCAATTTCAGCTTCTTTTAGTTGCCATTGTGATTTTTCTCATTTTTAAAATCATGCCAATGCTTTCTGAATCAATTTCTACTTTCTAGAAGTACCAATTTGAGGAAGTCATAATTGCATAGGTATATTGCCCATTCTCTATACAAACACACATTTAATAGGGTAAGATAAACTCAGTTAAAATAGAAGCCCATCATATTAGTAACATGACTTAGAAGCAGTAATGTGACCTGTATTGTTACAACTCTTTAAAAAATAAATTTTCCACAGTCATTTAAATATTAGGTTGATGAATGAATATATCTATTTATGATTTAGTTTGAAATATAAATGCTAATTTGAAGTTTTGCAACTTGGTTCAACACTTGTTTTTTTTACCACAGTTCATAGAGTATTTTCATTTTGTGACGTGTGTGTAGAGCTATCCATTTCTAAAAAGCATATAATTTGATATCCTTATTCAAATTTATTAGCATACATTTCTGGTTGTCACTTCTATGTATCAGGTATCTAATATCACCAAGTAACTAAGATTCATAAAATTCAGATTTTAAGAATTAATGAATTGTTTTGAAATACTGTTTCAGCAAGCAGTTGAAGTTTATTCACTACACAAATACTTTGTTCAATAAACTTTTGAGTGAATCGTATGTACTTGCCATCACACAGGTTGCTAGGGATACAAAGTTGAAAGATAATACCCCCCAAAAGTATCTCTAGTAGGGGAAACAGACAAAGCAAGTAGACAGTGTTTTGGAAGAAGAAATATAGAGTGCCGTTGAATTAATAAAGAAACACCAGTGTGCCAGTCTTGAAGAAAAAGTAGTAGCTAGGCAAAGAGAAGATTACACCAGGAGGAAAGAGCCACATCAGCAAAACCAAGAGAAAAGAGAAAAGCTTTTCTATTCAGTTTAACTGGGCCTTGAGGCACAGGAGGTGTTGGTAGAAAAGCTGGAAGCAAGGGTGATAAACCGCAGGAAGCAGGATGTGGTAGAATGTGCAGCATTAATTCTGGAGAGAATTGATCGAAACTGCTACTAAAGTGATATCAGAAGGGGTTGAGAAGGGCAACTGGACGGGGGGATTTTAATGACAGGTCTTGGAGACTTACCGAATGTACCCTAAGAGGGAGGGTATGGCATTCTTCTCAGTTAAAGCTAGGTAGCAGCACTTTTCCTGAAATTAGGGGCAAGGTAGTGATGCCACTGCAGTTCAAATCGGATTACAAAGTTTAAAAAAAATTTTCCCATCACATTGTATATTTTCAATGTTAAATGAGTAATTATTTCTTTCATTTAAAGATAGAAAAAGTAACTCATTTAATCTGCCGATTAATGTTTTAAGACAAAAATAAAATTAAGAGGAATTGTACATTTTTAACACAGTGAGTTCTGTTAAAGAAATTTTTTTTGGGGGGGGGAATATTTATAACAACACTAAAGAAGAGTTTAAACGGTTTATAATGTCTCATTGTCTGTGATGGAGAACATAGGAGAGATCGAAGCAGCCATTATGATTGTCAAGTTCATTTTATCCAGATTTCATCATGTCTGAGTGCCAGACAGTAGACTGAATTGCTGAATTATAAATCTGCTTTGGGCACTAGGTTGAGTACAATAACTGGCCTATACACTGGAACTCTGATTTCAGTTTTCTTAATGACCTAATTGAATTGATCAGTTGGTAATTCAGTCTGTTGTTCATTCGTTTAACTGTAATTAGATGACCGTAGGTCCTGGATAGACTTGAACTAAATACCTGTGTAATTAGAGACATTGGCTTTTAATGGAATAAATTGGACTGAAATATACTTTGAATGACTTTTCTCTATAACATTTATTTTTATTGGATTAAATTTTAATACAAACCATTCCAAAAGGCATATTATTTAGAAGGAAAACCACGTTTAAAAGAGTTTTAAAAGGGTTTTAAAAGAGTTTCAGAATTTGTTCATCAAGAAAAATTTATTATTAACTGATAGGTGCATTAAATTTTTTAGTTTGATTTAAGGTTACCTGTATTTCAAAGTTAATTACATTTTGCTACCATTTAGCTGTATAATTTCTACAAAAGAATGGTCTGTAGAGGAAATCAAAGAAGACATGTTCTTTGTTTTGAAATTTACTATCGAACCAGACAGTTAATTCATGTAGCCATATGACTAACATAATGCAAGGAATGGTAAATTTAGGTAAACCTCTCTAGTTTCAAATCAAAATACAGACAAGGAATACATCAATTCTAGATGGAAAATTTGCAAGGTCTTTATAGGGGTGATTACTGTTCTAGATCATCAGGAGGTAACCATTTGTAGAATGATAAGAGCAGATGATAAATCTGGAATTAGAAGCTGAAGCCACCTTATGAAGAACCTTGAATCCCATGTCTAGGAAGTTAGACTTGATACTATTCACTTTATTGGTGATTGGGAATGCTCAAAGGTTTTTGAGCAATGAATTTCATGGCAGAAACACACACTCAAGGAAAACAAACACAGAAGTGAAGAACACATCACATTAATGTATTACCTGATATTTTTGGATCATACTTAATGTTTTTTCCTGTGTTGAAGGATTTTCCCATTGTTTGCTCTCTTTTTTTAGGCTACTTTTGAATAGAACTATTCCCTAAGCCATGCTATAAACAGGGTGAAATAATTTCTTATGCTTCTCTTTTATATGTGCTTAGAAAAGAGCAATGTTCATCACAGCACTGTTTACAATAGCTGGGACATGGAAGCAACCTAGATGTCCATTGGCAGGTGAATGGATAAGGAAGTTGTGGTACATATACACAATGGAGTATTACTCAGCTGTTAAAAAGGACACATTTGAATCAGTTCTAATGAGGTGGATGAAACCAGAGCCTTTTATACAGAGTGAAGTAAGTCAGAAATAAAAACACCGATACAGTATATTAACACATATATATATAGAATTTAGAAAGATGGTAATGTCTTTAGACATTAGGGTCTTTAGAAATACTCTATACATGAGACAGCAAAAGAGACAGATACAAAGAACAGACTTTTGGACTCTTGACAGAAGACAAGGTTGGGATGATTTGAGAGAATAGCATTGCAACATGTATATTCAGTTCAGTTCGGTCGCTCAGTAATGTCCGACTCTTTGCGACCCCGTGAATCGCAGTACGCCAGGCCTCCCTGTCCATCACCAAGTCCCGGAGTTTACTCAAACCCATGTGCATGGAGTTGGTGATGCCATCCAACCATCTCATCCTTTGTCTTCCCCTTCTCCTCCTGCCCCCAATCCGTCCCAGCATCAGGGTCTTTTCCAATGAGTCAACTCTTTGCATGAGGTGGCCAAAGTACTGGAGTTTCAGCTTCAGCATGTTACCATATGTCAAATAGATCAGCAGTCCAAGTTTGATGCATGAAACAGCGTGCTCAAAGCCGGCGCACTGGGCCAACCCAGAGGGATGGGGTGGGGAGGGGTGTGGGAGGGGGGTTTGGGACAGGGCCACAGGTACACCCATGGCTGATGCGTGTCAGTGGGCAAAAACCACCACAATATTATAGAGCAATTAGCCTCCAATCAAAATAAATTAATATTTTTAAAAAGAGCAAAGTAGAAGACCACATTATTTTTTAACCAAGGGAAGTTTGTGTTTCCTAAGTATTATACCAGATATAATCCAGATTATATGAAGGGGTTAGCTTGTGGGATATCGTATATATTTCAATGGATTAGGTTCACATTGAATTACTACTGATTAATCAATGGATATTTAAAATTCCCGCTTTGAACTATATTTATAATAAAAGTTGTAAAGCAAGCGGGGAGCCTGACGTGAAAGTACAAGTCTTGGTCTCTCCACTTGCTGGCTGTGCAGTTAGAGCAAATTGCTTAATCTAAGTCTACATTTTTTAACTTCGTAAATGTAGAAACATCATACATTTCATAGGGTGGTTATGACGCTTCAATTTTATTGGCCAAGTGCAATGCCTGGGATTGCCAAACCCTTAGTAACTATCATGATTACTGTGGCATCCTAGAAATTCCAACTTTAAAGATTTTGATTCTCATGTTAAGATTATCTTTCTGATGAGAATTTACTTGACTTTGATTCTGGATATCATTCCAGATTCTGGATATCATTCATTTACATACTGGTAGTTAATTGCACATGGTTTGTGCTGCTATCCACAGTAGTCTCTTTCTGCATTTCCTTTACACGTCTGTTAGAAGTCAGAGTATCCCGCACCTGTTTCCTCTCTAGTAACTCATTGATATGTGATTTGAATCCTTACCTGTCCATCAACATCATTTCTTTGGCTATATGAGATATTACAAAAGGGACTGACTTAGAAATAAGGTTTAGCAGATGGATAAGACTTCTTAGTATGTGTTCTTTATTAGTTATTACCAATTATTTTAATCCTCTAAAATTTTTATTTTCTTTATCTGTTAAGAGGTTGCAGTAGATCAGCTTTTCCAAATCTTCTCACTACCAGGAATCATTCTTATTATTTTATGCACATTCATCCCCAACTCTGCCTTTATGATTGTAATGTTTAAGAATAGAAATTTGCTAGACAAATTCTAATGATTAAACACCATAGAGCCAATGCTAAAACATAACAATTATAGGGCAAAAAGTGATTTCATAAAATAGGATATTGTTCTACTACACTGACTTTGAAAACAAGTTTATGTCAGTTTTTTTTTTGCATAGAAACCTGACCAAAAGAAGATCTGATACTTTTTATTGTGTACAACCAACTACTCATTTAGTGAATAAAGTTCATGACATGATTTGCCTCCAACCCCAGATGATAACTTTATCCTGCCATTTTGGAGAGCCTGAGCTGGGAAGAGCACAGAAACCAGTGGACAATCATGTTATATTATCTGAATTAGTTATTCATATATTAGTTATTAGGTCTTTAAACCAATGCAAGATAACTAAGATAACCAGTGTTTCACAGAGTTGATGAAATCCCATTCAGATGCAACAAGGTCTCAACTATTAGTAAGTTGAAGCTGACTTACTATTGGATATGTAAGACCATGAGTAGGTAATATCCATTTAGTTTTTGGATTTGTTAATAAGCACTTGGGGTAATCAACAAGGTCCAAGTTGAACGTACTTGAAATACTTGGGGGAGGGTGGTCTATGACATTTTTCTTGCTGTTTCATCCTAATGCAACTAGTGATCTCCCCTTCACAAATCCACTTAGTTTTTTTCTGTTTATTGATTATGTATTCTTCTTAACTTTCATTCCCTGAAAGGTTATTGTTTCACGTAAGGTTAAAAGCAAAACGACGTGCTTGAGAGTGTTTGCCACCATGAAGAATACTCATTTCTTGAAAAGGAGGAGCTTGTCTTTTCCTAAGGGTCTCCTCCCTGAAAGGTTATTGTTTCACGTAAGGTTAAAAGCAAAACGACGTGCTTGAGAGTGTTTGCCACCATGAAGAATACTCATTTCTTGAAAAGGAGGAGCTTGTCTTTTCCTAAGGGTCTCCTCCCTGAAAGGTTATTGTTTCACGTAAGGTTAAAAGCAAAACGACGTGCTTGAGAGTGTTTGCCACCATGAAGAATACTCATTTCTTGAAAAGGAGGAGCTTGTCTTTTCCTAAGGGTCTCCTGGGCTGATATCTGGTCAGCTCTACACTTACTAGGAATATGACACTTAGCCCTGGATAGGGTAGTCTTCCCTAACTCATACATAAACAAGAGGCTTTCTCTAAGGATGTGTGGAAGCAAAACCCATAACCTCTAAGTTCAGAAGTCACAAAAAATTAACTGAAGAACTGGTAGTCTGTCTTCTTCAATCATATTAGAAAAACACTCTTTAGTTAAGAGTATAACTTCACTAATTCAACATTGGCCAAATAGGAAATGTTTCAAATACTTTTGGTTGGTTCTTTATAAGAAAAAAAAAAGAGAATAACAAATTACTTTTCTGCAAAGTTTTAAGTGCTGCCTTATGCATTTATATAAATTATGAAGATTTCTGCGTTCCCTAAACTAACTTTGACACATCATAATGGCAACATTTGTTTTCTGCGATTCTACTGTCAGCTGTAAAATTAAAAAAAAAATCATCCTATAAAAGAAAAATCACTTCCTTCAGATCTGCTATAAAGTGAAACTGATAGACTCAGATTTTGCCTGTGAGACAGAAGGGCTATATTCACATGCCAATGACAAGAATAGACATTCCCTCTCTTCTTCCAAGCTCTAACTACAAATAGAAATATGTGTGTGTACATGGAGAAGAAAAGAGGAAATATGGACAGATGCAGGAGTATTTACAGAGAGAGTGCCATTTTTAGTAATGAATTGGTGTATAAATGAGGAAGGAAAGTAATAGAATCCTAGAGCTTCTAAGAAATGGCTCCCTTCTTCCTCTCTGTTCAAAGCTCCTTGGCTTTCTGCCTGATGGAGTTGTTTTGTTTTTTTTCTTTTTTGGGGGGAGGATGCTCCAAGATTGGAGTCTCTGTTTCCCCCAGTCCTGTGGAAATCTTATAATCAAATCCCACTGGTCTTCAAGGTCATTTTCCCTGAAGACTCCCAGGCCCTTTATCAGGTATCCAGATTGGGAAGCCTGATGTGGGGTTCCAAACCTTCACAGCAGTGGGAGAACTTCTTTGGTCTTATTGTCCTCCAGTTTGTGGGTCACCCACCTGGAGGGCATGGGGTTTGATTTTGTCGTGATTGTGCTCCTCCTACCGTCTGCTACAGCTGCTTCTTGGTCTTTGGGCATGGGATATCTTTTTTTGGTGGTTTCCATCATTCTTCTGAAGTTGGTTGTTCAACAACTGGTTATGATTTTGGTGTTGTCCCAGGAGAAGATGGGCACACATCTTTCTACTCCACCATCTTGAACCAGAAGCTTTTTTTTTTTTTTTACTAAATTAATTTTGATTCCTGTGATCCATGTGAATTAGGCTGATTTTTTGGAGAAGGAAATGGCAACCCACTCCAGTATTCTTGCCTGGAAAATCCCATGGACAGAGGAGCCTGGCAGGCTACAGTCCATGTGGTTGCGAAGAGTTGGAGCTGACTGAGTAAGCACAAATGCACACATGTTTTAGGGTACCTACTTATGTTTGGAAACTCATGGTGGCTGCTGAATTTCCTGAAACAGAACTAGATGGGGATGGCTAAGGAGTCAGCAGGTGGACAGTAGATGAGCTTGAAACTGAGGCTATAGACAGAGGAAACTAGCTCTGTGAAGTTAAATCAATTTGTTACTCTTATGCCTGGGAAGAAATCAAAGCGAATATCCTATGATAGCCTGCAGTGCCCTTTTATTTCCAGCTGGAAAAGTGTTTTACATTCCAGTGAAGCAGGAACTTAATAAGGAAAACAAGAGTATACGATGCGGGGTTGGGGGGGGGGTGTGGTAGGTTTTACATTCAGAAAGCATAACAATTAAAAGCAAGGACTAGTTATTCTGAGGAAGACAGTCATTAAGTTGTAAAAACCAGTATTTTTTTTCTTGCTGACACAGATGCCAACAGTCCATCATCAGATCTCTCTGTGCCTCAGTTATTGTTTAGATTCTGCCATGTAAGCTTAGTGTCGATGTTCCTAAAGAGTAGTTTAGGAAAATGGCCTCATTAGGAAAAATAAATAAATCATTGTCATTTCAGGGTAAAGATGCTTTCCAGTTTGCCCTGGGTAGTCCTGGTCATACCCGATGTCCTAGAATAATTATAAAGAGAGTTACCTTTCATTCTGAAACATATCCCAGGTTGAATAATTTATATATTCAGCCTGGTCATGGATCATGAAGTAACACAAAAGTATGTGACCCCAAGGCATTTGGAAAAACCTGTGAATGCAGAGAGTCAAATCTAGCTTCTAGCTGGCCTAACAGATTCGGTAAATTTGGCCAGTATGAGGGCTAATAGAAGCCTGTGTAGAAACTTGTTTTGTTTTGTTTTGGGAAATGTCTTTAAATGGGAAATACTCTCTTCACTTTCACTAGTGCACTTTCTCCGTGTCTCTTTGGGGCATGCGCTCTGCAGATAGTAGAGTTCTTTCTGAGCATGTGAAGTTATAACATGTCAGGTTATATATTTCAAGATGCTTTTTAACTTTCAATTGCAAGTTAGACAGTGATAGGAAGACAGTGATAGGAGATTCTTAAGTTTTGCACTCTTCCCTAACTAATGGTTGATGATGGATGGGGAAGAAGGGAAGGAGGAAAGGAGGAGTATATTTAACTTATTCCTTCTTCTACCTGAAAGATGCAAAATTATCCCCATGTTGAAAGGAAATGGGCTTCTTGAACATCTAAGAAAACTGGGTGATTTATTCGGACTGTCGCTTTGTCAGTTCTTCAATGTATGGTCCGTGCATCCCTGGTGTTTCTCAAGATGGTGTCAGAAGATCTTTAAGGTTAAACCTTTTTTAATAATAATCCTAATATGTTTGAGGGGTATTTTTTTTTTTACTTTAGTGACTAAGAATGTCTTTGAAGTAGTAAAAATTATGAATTTTATTAATTCTTGATTCTTAAATGCACATCTTTTTAACGTTCTGGATGTCAAGATGGGAAATATACTCAAGATTATCAAAGTACAGAGTTTTCTTTGAGGAGTAAACACTTACACGATCATTTGAGATTCAAGATGAATTAGCTACTTTTTTTTTTTCCAGAACATCATTTTTACTTGAAAGGACAATCAGCAGGAAAACTGTAGCTATTCAGACTTGAGTACTCGTTAGACATTTTCTCAAAAATGAGCGAAGTGAGTCAGTCAGTACAAGGAAAACAGCATTTGCTGCCAACTATGAAATTCAAGCTTTTAAGTTAAAATTAGAAATTTGGAAATCTTGTATCTGCCACTGGGATCTTGACAGCTTTGCAACGTTAAAAGACCTTTCTAGTGGGATTGGTTGTGATAGTAACAAATGAGATTTTGTGATACTGTATAATGAAATGTGTCAACATTTGGAAGATCTGTCTAATTCACTGTACCATTCCAGATGACCAGTGATTGATGTGACAGAATCAAGCATGGGCAAAAATATGTTCAACATGCAAGGTAGACTGGTGGATTTTTATATAACACAGCACAGAATGTTTATTGATATGACGTCAGATTTCACATTACAACTTTCAGAAAACTATTTATTGAGTTTTGTTGCTGTCTTAAAGGATAAAATCTGCAATTCCCTGAAAAGGCTGTTAAAAATACACATCCCTTTTCCAACTACATATCTATTTGAGGTCATATTATGTGCATGTAATTCAGCCAAATCTACATATCAGAACAAAGTAAATGCAGAAAGTAACACAATAATCTAGTCATTTTCGTTTAAGCCACTCATCACAAATGTACAGAAATAGAAAGTACTGCCACTCTTCTCAATTTTTTTGGAGAGTTTTTTTCTTTTTTAATATACTGATTCTGGTGAGATGTGAATAAATAGTTAACAAATATTTTCATCTATTTTGATTTTTAATATTGTAACTGTTTAGAGCTATAACCTGTGTAAACAGAAGTTCTTTGGTTGCCTCCATAATTTGTAAGAATGCAAATGGTTCCTGAGACCAGAGGGTTTGAGATCCATTGTTTACATTCTTATTCATTTTCCTGGTGCTTGTAGCTGCAGTCCTCTCAACTCAGATACTAGGTTAAGACAAAGTAGGCCAATTTTTTCTTTTTAAAAAGTTATAAAGAAAGGAAGGAAGAGAGCGAGGAGGAAGAAAAGAAAGCATATGGGAAAAAAAGCAGCATGTTGCCATAAGGTGTTTCTACAATTTAATACAATCTGTGTGTGTCAAAGATCTGTATCACTGTAATGACTGTTTTCTTTTTATTTCTGTACCACCCTGTTGGTCTCTGAGGAGGATTAGCTGTACCTCCACCAGCATGACAATGAGATCAGATCAGAGAATCAGGCTAACATTTACCTCCCAACAAGAAAATGATAAACTGGATTTTAGTTCAGGCAAATTGTGACTGCTTATAAGCCATTTAGAAAACACAGTTATGACATGTATACATTCACTTCTATGAGTATTATATGGAAAAGGTCTGCTTTTGCATTTTTTAATATAAAAATTTACATTAGAGGAAAAATCATTGTTTTTTTCTGATTTGATTTGAAAGCTATTGTGAAATATGTTTTCTCAAATTCACCCTTGCATTTCCCTCTCATTTTAAAATTTAAAACATATTACACATACATGAACTTATGTGAAACATATGTCAGTTTGAAGAATAAAAACAGAATGATCATTTGTGTACATATCACCAATTTATGAAATAGAATGTTCCAGACTGGTGTTATATGTCATTTCCTTGTGAAATCATGTTTTTTAATTTGCTTGATTTTTTTCATATTCCATTAGCTGAATAACTCCATTTGGGTCTGAATAATCTATACCCATATAGCAAGAACAAAAATAATTTTATGAATAATTACTAATTCCATCATAGCTCAGTTAAAATCAATTTAGTCAACAAAAGTCATGACCTAGAATTTTAAGTTCACTCTGCTCAGGTCTTTCTCATCTATATCATTATTGAGCCTGGAAGGAGAATTTTCATTTTCTCCTAAGTATTTGCCTTGTGCTTTAGTCATTAGCTTTTATAATTTCTTTGTTCCTCATGTAATTTTCAACCACTTTGCAACACCAGAGTTTCAAATAACTCCTTACTCTTAAAAAAAAAAAAATTGTTCTTAATAAAAATAGTTTTAGAACTCACAGAAAAATCCAAAGATGGAAAGAATAACCACCCACAGTTTTATCACACAAAGATAACCTTGGCAACTGTATCTCCTTCCTTCCCACTTTAAAACTTAAATACGTTTTCTTGATGTTCTAAAAAAATAATAATAATTTAAAGGAGAAAAATAAGGGATACATCAAGTTAACCATGTCTCTTTAAATAGCCAGAATCACCCAATGCTGAAAACAAACAAATAAAAACCAGAAAGCAAAAGTCAAAATAAAAACAGCAACCACCCAAAAGGTTACTTGATATTTCACGTTGCTGAGTTTTTTATTTGTTTTCATGTGTGTGTCAGTTATCTGCTGCTATATCACAGACCACTCCAAAATGTGGTGATTTCCGTCATTAGGTCATATAATCCTGGGGTTTGTCTCAGCTGTTCCTCTGCTCGTTTCACTTTGATTCACTCAGACGCCTTTGACCAAGGTGGAAGGTTTAAGATGGCCTCACTCACGTGTCTATGAGCGGGTGCTGGTGTTTGGCTGGAGAACTCAGTTTTCCTCTGCGTGCCTTCTCATCCTCCAGTCGGTAAGGCCAGTGTGGTTGTTCAGAAAGCGCCGTGGCAGAAACTTGTAAGGCCCCTTGAGGCCTTGTGTCCAGAACTCATCAATTTAATTCCCAACACAGTCAATTAGTCAAAGCAAGATATGGGGTCAGGCCAGATTTAAACCAGAGCAAAGTGTACCCTCAGCTCTGGACCAGAGGAGCTTGAACAGTTCGTGATCATATTTAATCTATCACGATGTTGTGAGATGTATGAACTATTTACTGTTTAAGACCATTTTTACTTTAGCTTTGAGGAGTACTTCCATAATCTTAGAATTTATCAGATTCAGTAATGACAGGGAAATATCTTTGGGTAAATGAAACCAAATTTCCCTGCCAAAGACTGACATTTCCATATGTATGAAGGGTAACACATATGACACGCATGAGATTGTCACGTGTGACACATTGTCATATGTAACAGATTGTCATATGTGACGCACCGTCACGTATAAGGGTGACACATACGACGCAGGAGACTGGAGTAATTTAGAACGTTTTTGTTGCTAAGTCATGCCCGACTCTCTTGTGACCCCATGGACTGTAGCCCACCCGGCTCCTCTGTCCACGGGATTTCCCAGGCAAGCATACTGGAGTGGGCTACCATTTCCTACTCCAGGGGATCTTCTCAACCTAGGGATCGAACCTGTGTCTTCTGCATTGCAAGTGGATTTTTACAACTGAGCCACCAGGGAAGCCTAGAATATATGTGCTCCACCTAAAAATAGCAGATGGTGATTTTGTGGCACTGAGCCCAGTGATGCCAATATTTTAAGATAAAGTCAAAAATCTCCGTTTTGTGGCTGAGGAGGATTCCTACCATTTTCTATTTGTACCACATCTTCTTCCATTCATCTCTTGTTGGACATTTAGTTTGTTTCCATGCCTTGACCACTGTGAATAGTGCTGCTATGAACATAGGAGTGCATGTATCTTTTTGAATTATAGTTTTGTCTGGATATATGCCCAGGAGTGGGATTGCTGGATCATATAACAAGTCTGTTTTTCATTTTTTTCAGAAACCTTCCTACTGTTTTCCATAGTGGGTATACCAATTTACATTCTCGCCAACAATGTAGGAGAGTTCCCTTTTATCCACATCAGGGGTTTTATTTTTAAGCAGCATTTTCCTTCAACACATTTTCATTTGATTTGAAAATTCACTTTCAAGCAGGATTATTAAACAAACCACCAGCAATTCTGAAAAACAATTGTGACATTTTATCTAGAATATTGGTTTAATAAAGATTAACACATTTTGAAAATTCTTTCAATATTTTCATTGTGAAGAGTATTTATTTTTGTTGCTGTATCAAGCAGAAGCAGATGTGAGAAGACTGAGAAAGTGTGAATTTATCTTTCTTCATGCAAAGAACATTTTAGATGACAATTACTCTCCCAGCTATTAACAAGAGAGCTGGTGTTCTTTTATTCACCGGCGATCAGCTCATGTGTAGTTGGGTTCAATCAGGGGAAATTTAACAGCAGTGTTGACGTGTGTTGCAGACCTCTTCCCACCTCACTTCCTCCTGATCACCGAGGGCCCCCCGTGTGCGTGTGCACGCTCAGCTGTGGCTCTTTGCAACCCCACGAACTGTTGCCCGCCAGGCTCCTCTGTCCGTGGGATTCTCCTGGCAAGAATACTGGAGTGGGTTGCCATTTCCTCCTCCAGGGGATCTTCTCAACCCAGGGATCGAACCTGAGTCTCTTGTCACTCCTGCATTGGCAAGAGGATTCTTTACTACCTAGCCACCTGGGAGTCCATGGCCGCCAGGACAACCTATTTAAATCTAACTCCTTTGACATTTCCTTGTCACCCCAACCCTGGTTTTGAAGATGTCATTGCCTCATTTTCTTTGCTTCAACATTTTGCTTTGGGTTGGCAAAATGAAAGATTATATGCTAATTCTATTTAATTCATTAATTTGTAAGCAGCCACAGTTAAGCCTTCATAGGGAAATGCAGGTTTTAATGGGGACCTGGAAATACAGCTTTTCATCTTAAAGAAATAGAAATTTACTCAGCGGGTCAGATAGAGGATATTACATGGCTGGGAAGATTTCCTCCAAGTCCACCTTCTGGTAATAATGCTGTTGGTGTATCCCAGGTGTTAGGAGGGGAATTCATTTGGTAAGTGAAAGAGGAGCTCTTAACTCTCACAGAAATCTTTCATAACAGTCTTGAACCTTCATATGTTTATTATTTCACTTGATATATCATCTTAGCAATTTTTGGATCAAATGAGTCTGAGTAGAATGAGTCTTTAGGTTGAAAACAGGGTGCACATATCCAGTGGAATATTGCTCAGTCATAAAAAGGAATGTTGAGACATTTGTGGAGATGTGAGTTGACCTAGAGTCTTTCATACAGAGTGATAGAAGCCTGAAAGAGAAAAACAAGTACTGTATATTAACCCATATATGTGGAATCTAGAGAAGTCATGCAGATGAACCTATTTGCAGGGCAGGGGTAGAGAATGGACAGGCGGCCATGGGGTGGGGGATGAGCTGGGAGGCTGGAATTGACATGTGTGCACCGCAGTGTGCAAAACAGCCAGTGGGAACCTGCTGTCACAGGAGCTGGGGGCTCAGCTCAGTGCCCTGGGGTCTTAAAAGGGTGGGGTGGGGGAGGGGTTCACAAGGGAGGGGAAATATGTATACATACAGCCAGTTCACTTCAGACAGCAGGAACAGACATAACCTTGTAAACCAAGGATACCTCAATAAAAAAGACACTATTTCAGTTACCTGCTGGTAGCAATGAATAATGTTGTCTACACAGAACAACAGGAGAATAGGTGATAAAGGAGTATGCTCCTCATTTGTCCAGAATCTCAGCTCTAGGGACAAACCCATTCTTTGGAAAGTTGTTTAAAATAAACAGAAGGGTTAGAAACAGCTACACTTATTGTTATAACAACAAACAAACAAACTTTAGTGTAACTTTGGTGTTGAAGACAACAGATATTTCTAAATAATTTCTATAATCTATTCCTCAGTACTTGTTTAACACAATTCTAATGTATTATTTTTAATCTTATATCCCAAGCCACAGAAGCAATAAACAAAGCAGATGGAAGTGGAATAGATATTGTGTTGTTATTTAGTCACTAAGTTGTATCTGACTCTTTTGCGACCCTGTGGACTGTAACCCACCAAGCTCTTTCTGTCCATGAAGTTTTCTAGGCAATAATACTGGAGTGGGTTGCCATTTCCCTCTTTAGCAGATCTTTCCAACCCAGGGATCAAACCTACGTCTCCTGAATTGGCAGGTGGATTCTTTACCACTGAGCTACCAGGGAAGCCTGGAATAGATATTTGTGGCAGGCAAACTGAAAACAGCAAAGAGCTTTGCGTGACAATGTTTAGGACAGTTATTGATACTGTCTTGTTCTTTAATGACAATAAGTCAACAGGACCTGTAGCCTGCATGAGTGACTTGTAGTCTCAAGCTTTTTCCCTTTGCCTTCATCACGGTGTTATCAGCAGCCAAGAATATTTGAATAGCATAATCTTAGAAACTAGACATGGAAAAGAACTTCTAGGAGTCTATTTTATAAGTTTCATTGGCATCTTTCCATTTTTCTTTCCTTCCTCTCCATCACAGCATTTTGTAAAAAAAAAAAAAAAAAAACCAATGGTTCCAGCTATATCATTTTTCTTTTTAGTATTTATCATAACAGATGCGATCTTGTGTTTTCTCCCATAGATCCGGGACTGCACAGGCAGCTGTATTTTCTGCAAAGACCATCAAATGTAGTCGCCGTTGAAGGAAAGGATGCCATCCTGGAGTGCTGTGTTTCCGGCTACCCTCCCCCGAGTTTTACCTGGCTCCGAGGAGAGGAAGTCATCCAACTCAGGTATGATAAATGCAGGACTTCCATAAAGTATGTGCCCCTGTTTAACTTCCTCTAATTTGATAGAAGTATCTATTAACACTAGGGGTTTGGATGACAATTGAATAGTCTTTTCACATCCTTGGCATTAGACAGAACATGAAAGACATTTTTTGTTGTTTAGCTGCTAAGTCACATTCTACTCTTAGTGACCTCATGGACTGTAGCCTGCCAGGCTCCTCTGTCCATGGGATTTTCCAACAAGAATGCTGGTATGGGTCACCAATTCCTCCTCCAGAGGATCTTCCCAATCCAGGGATTGAATCCCACCTTTCCTGCTTTGACAGGCGGATTCTTCACTACTGCACCACCACCTGGGTAGAGTCAAAATCTATGAGACAAATTACAAAAGGAAATTTAGAAAGTCAGGGTTGTCCTTGAGATGGTCCTTCCCACAGAGCCTTCAGAGAAGGTACTTTGGAGGATCTGAATCTAAGGAAGTGGTATAGAGAGTCACAGCTATAACAGATATTCAAGATAAAACAAAACTTGGCTGGATTCAAGTTACCAGATGTAAGTATTAAGGCTTAGTTAGAAAACTCTTAATAGAATGAAACACAGTTGGAAACATTTTGATAAAAGTGGATTGGTTTTCATTTTAGAAATTAGTTTTATTGATTTTGAGATTTGATGTGGTACTTTTAAACACATATTTTATGGCAAAATAGGTTCATAGGCAATAAATTAATCTGTAAGTTTCATCTGCCTGAAGTATTTATTTATATAACAACACTACATTGTATGGTATCACAATACTTCTGAGAATATGAATGCATGCAATAAATCTGGTTGCAGCTTCAGCATGTGAAGATGTGTTCTTCAAATATGACCAGGCATGCACAGTGCAATATGACATGTAACTTTGTACAAAGATTATTAAATTGGTGGTCAAGACATAGGACATGGGCTCCCACTGGGAGGAATCACTTCTCTGGACCTGCAGTTCTCAAACCCAAAAATGAGAGAATCAAGCCAAATTATGTCTTGTTTCTTTTCAGGACTAACATTAATTTCAAGTTTGAGTGAGTGAGTGAAAGTTGCTCAGTTGTGTCCAACTCTCTGTGACCCCATGGACTGTACAGTCCATGGAATTCTCCAGGCCAGAATACTGGAGTGTAGGTAACCTTTTCCTTCTCCAGGGATCTTCCCAACCCAGGGATCGAACCCAGGTCTCCCACTTTGCAGGCAGATTCTTTACCAGCTGAGCCACAGGGAAGCCCAAGAATACTGGAGTGGGTAGCCTATCCCTTCTCCAGCGGATCTTCCCAACCCAGGAATCAAACCGGGGTCTCCTGCATTGCAGGTGGATTCTTTACCAACTGAGCAATGAGGGAAGCCCCAATTTCAAGTTTAATCTGCTTCATTTCTTTGATTACAGTCTTCCAATGGGAGTGGTTTACCTTGAAGGAATTTTTGATCAATAGATGCACTATATTATCAAGCTCCCAGGAAACAGAGCCCTGGATTTTATAATTTGAGTTTTTTGGAGTTCATTTAAACCTTTAGATACCTTGTCTTATATAAACTTAAGTTAATCTACTCTCTAATGTCATGTGCCTTCTGTCTTACAGGTCCAAAAAGTATTCTTTATTGGGTGGAAGTAACTTGCTTATCTCCAATGTGACAGATGATGACAGTGGAACTTACACCTGTGTTGTCACATATAAAAATGAGAATATCAGTGCTTCTGCAGAGCTCACAGTCTTGGGTAAGCGAATGACTTGAAATGAGTTTACCTTGTACCCTTCAAAATATATCACCATGATGCTATAAATGCTTATCATTGAATGCTTTCTGTGTTTATTACTGTGAAATTGCCAGGTCCCAATACTCCACATGTGTCCTTGCTCTATGTTGATTAGTTACACAGGGGTTGAATGCAGTTTTTGAATCCTTGCTCATTGATTAAAATCCAGATATATCACTGCTTAGTCTAATTATTCCAGCTATATAACTAAAACCTATCAAAAATTATTATTGAACAAAATTGACAAATATCAAATGAAAGGTTCCAAAATATCTGGGAGAAATAAATAAGAGAAACTGTAGAAAAAAGTAGGTACTTGAGCAGAAAAGTTAAATGTCATTTGCGATGACAAGGTTTCTGACATTAAACTCAGATGTATTGGTAAAATTGTTTAGTTAATATGGAAATACTGTAAATGTTAGATTGAAAATGAACCATTAAAATCAAATACTTCTAAAGAAAGCTTGCATAGCAAGAATCTAAATAAATGTAAGAGGCACAGATAAGTTCATTAAATTGAGATAGGCAAAGTCATTGTGTCTCCTTGCAAATAAATAATTCTCATATGTGGTAGCTACTCAGTCAGACAAAATGTTGTATTATCTACCGGGTTTCTTTTAGCCAGCTTCATTTGAATCATGTAGTTTGGAGAAAGTTGTTTAATATTTGAATTTCAATTGCTTTCTCATGTAGCAACAAGAAAAACTTGTTTATCAGTCTTTGAATTTTTTTCCTCTGGAATCTTTTTACCATTTAAAGAGTCTAGGAAAAATCATAGACTTTTAAAAAATTATTCAGTAGAAATGAAAAGGTACAGTCTACTGATTATATCTGCTAACCTATATTGTAATATTACCATGCTATACATTTTACTTTAAAGTTTGCATTTGGCTTTAAAGTTTGTTCAGAAAATGCTTTCATCTGTACACAATGTAATAATGTATATGATGGGTGAGGGAATGTTCTCTTTGTTCTTTGATCAAACCATAAACATTAAACTAAGAATAAGCAAAGGACTCTAATTATTTGGTTTTAGAGATAGCATTATTCTAAGTAAAATATCAGCTAACTTCAAAATGACAACAATTTAATTTACTCTTATTTTATATGGAAGTTTTTGTGAAACAACTTTTGCATTTGTAACATCAAAGTACTGGTATTACAGATCAGTTACCATAGAAATTACCTTGTATATTACTGATTATACCAGAAATGTGGTTATAGAATGAGCTAGAATTTGTGGTGACCCGAGCTAAACCTCTAAGTGCAAATACATGAAGTCTAATTAATCAAATTAATTCATTAATTTAGACAGGCAATGCGTCATTGATATTTAAATCAAACATCTATAAATACTGACTTCTGAAGATAAACTAGCCAAGAAATACATGTATGGACATATATATGTAGGCACACATTTTGACCTTTTTTTTTTTTTTTACATTTTGACTTTTGTATCATCTTCCCCTGTGTATTTCTATGCATGTACATATGTTCTCTAGTCCTTGATTATTGAGCATTATTTTGTTTTGGAATTTTATTTTTTCAAAAAGCAAGCACTAAGCTGATTTATCATTTTGATAGTTTTGTCACGTATTTGTTTATATCTTGAGGAAAAGTGTCAAGGAAAATTTATATTCTCACCAGCAGTACCAGAGTTTGCCCCTCACGAGAGAGCATTCTCTAACAATTTTATCAAATTGTCTCTTAGTTCTAACTTACATCCTTATTAAATCCATATCATTTTTATAATTTTTATGGACATTTTTGTTTTATATTTTATGACTTGTTATCCATGTTTTTTGATCTTTACACATTTACTGAAATAGTCATGTTGATTTGCAGGAACTTTTTATTTAGAAGAATAGCAATGATTTGTACACTCTTGAGTATGTGTTTATCTGCTGCTGTTCTGATTTGGTTAAATTTTATGTAGGATACCAAGTCTTTCTCTTTATGGTTGCCTTTAGACTTTATTTTTTTTTTCCATTTATTTTTATTAGTTGGAGGCTAATTATTTTACAATATTGTAGTGGGTTTTGTCATACATTGACATGAATCAGCCATGGAGTTACATGCATTTTATTCTGAATGTATTCTATTTCTAAAAATCTATTATCAGTTGCAGGTTGAATATGTAAATTAGATGCATTATTAAATTTTAAATATAGATAGAGCTGTGTTTTTATCTTGAGTTTCTTTCCTTTTTCCTCTGTCTATCCCTTCCTTCCTTCTTTTACTTCTTTCCTGAATCTTCTTGGTAACTGGGTATACATTTTAAGGATTTCCCACAGACTTAATATGATTTAGAACTGTTGTGGAAGGCATGGTTTAATGTGTGATATGGTTGTTGATAACATTGTTTTATCTATTCTATCCAGGCTTTAAAATACATGTAGATATAGTAAAATCTTTGATATAGTTTTAGATTCTTCTGATAATGAGTTGGCCAAAAAATTCATTTGGGTTTTTCTGTATCATTTTATCATCTAAGGTATATATTTGTAATGAAGCTCATCCTGTAGGACTGAGTTCATATGGAAAATATAATTTGTTGCTTTCTTAAGGAAAGAATAACTTCATTATCAGTGTTAACTCATGTTTGGTTTTCATTATTTTAAAGAATTTAAGCATAATTTAAATTATTCATCAGATAAAATCCCACAGGAAATCCAAGCATGTGCTTATACACTTTAATCAAGCATTTTTCTTAAAAAAAAAAAAAAAAAAAGAATTCTTTTTAAAAAATTTATTCATTTTTGACTGTGCTGGGTCTTCACTTTTTCGTGCTGTCTTTCTCGCATTGCGATGAGCAGGGGACACTCTCTAGTTGTGGTGCCTGGGCTTCTCGTCGAGGCGGCTTCTCTTGTTGGGGAGCTTGGGATCTCGGACACTATGTGGGCTCATGGCTGAGGCTCCTGGGCTCTGGAGCACTAGGGCGAACAGACTTATTCGCTCCATGGCATGTGGGATCTTCCCCAGTCAGGGATCGAATCTGTGTCTCCTGCATTAGCAGGGGCCAGCAGGGAAACCCCCAGTCATGTATTTTATCAGACTCTTGTTTTGCCTTTCAACTCATAGTCTTTTCTTAGACTGCCTTTACATGTGAACTGGCATGAAGTAACAGATTATTCAAGTAGGATATAATTTTACATACAAGATAAAGAGATATACTGTGGTCTTTGTCAAGAGTTTCAGAATTCATGTTCATTAAATATAATTTAAAATATTTGCATCCTAAAGTGGAATTTGAAATTGCCATAATATATACACCTGTTGAAGAGATCTGTATTAGATAAGATTAAGGACAATCATGTTTGAAATAAAAAATATATAAATAAATTTATGGTTAATAATAACCATTTATATAATGTTTCTGACCTATAAGAATAACCAGCAATGCAATTTTGGTAGACTTTTTGAGTACATGCACTGCACTAGGTTTTGGAAAGGCTACACAAGGGTTTGAGGTCTGGCTTTGATGCAGTTGCAATATAGTTAAAATTCATGCATTCAGTTGTCTTCATCACTTCCCAGTAAGGGTTTTTTCCTTGTTGCATGTAAACATTGAATCTGAAGCTATGAAGAACTGGTAGTCTCTGCTCTCATAAAAGAAAGAGCCTCAAAAGCGATGGTGACAGGAGAAAGCTTGAGATTCCAGTAACCAAGGGAGAGTCTTTGGATTCTGTTGCCAGATTATATTTGGTTTAAATCACTAACACCATGATTATTTTTAAATTCTAGCTTTTTAAAAAAAGGAACTAAAGAATGGTATACTGTCAGTCCTTATTTTCAAAATGTCCAGACTTCTGGCTTAAGAACTATAATCACCGTTTCTGAATATATGTACATGCTTTTTTGTATCTACCCAGTTCCCTCATGTACACCTCTCTACATATATTAAGACAACCATTAATAAACAGTCAGGAGATTCGACACTGCCTTAGGTCTGAATTGATTCATTATCTGAATCAATGCAGAAATGTATACACTAAAAAGATATTTGATCTTTAACCAACGAGGTGCTTGACCTTGGATAAACCCTGTGCCCTGTCTAATTTTCTAACAAAATATTTTATACAATTTCCATGGGGCTCCTGGTTTTATCATACACCACTTTCATAGACTGAAATGTTCCTCTCACATTCAGATGTTAACATCTTAATCCCCACTGTGAGTATGTTTGGAGAGAGGACCTTTATGTAGGTAATTAAGGTAAATGAGGTCATAAAGCCAGGGCCCCTAATCCAAAAGAAACAATGTCTTTATTAGAAAAGAAAGAAGTGTCAGATCACTCTCTCAGTGCACACACAGAGGACGTAACCATGTGAGGACACAGAGAAGGGCCATCACCCGTCAGCCAAAGAGACAGGTCTCACCGGAAACCAACCCCGTCACCCTTCAGCCAAAGAGACGGGTCTCACCGGAAACCAGCCCCGTCACCCGTCAGCCATAGAGACGGGTCTCACCGGAAACCAGCCCCGTCACCCGTCAGCCATAGAGACGGGTCTCACCGGAAACCAACCCCTTCACCCGTCAGCCAAAGAGATAAGTCTCACCAGAAACCAACCCCTTCACCCGTCAGCCAAAGAGATAAGTCTCACCAGAAACCAACCCTGTCACCTGAAAGCCAAAGAGACAAGTCTCACCAGAAACCAACCCTGCTGGCACCTTGATTTTAGACTTCCAGCCTCCAGAACTGTGAAAACATTAAGTTTCCAGTTGTCTAAACCACCCAGCCCATGGTATTATGTAATGTCAGCACAACCAGACTAATATCTGTTAAAAATATCCTTGATCAGTTTTATAGAGATAGAAGCTACAGTGGTGAAGTGTATTACCAACATTGGTCGCACACTGTTAGAATGGGCAATCTTAAATTTCTAGGAGTTTAAAAAAAAAAAAAATCTACCTCTTACGTTACAATAGAAGTGAATGAAAGCCCATTTTTTCATTTACACAACTGATTATATGTAATTCTAATATCATTATAAATTTAATGTCTGCTTCTCTTATTTTTTATTATCATCATCTATTTAGTGATTTCAAAGTATAAGATATCACATTTTTAGATCCTCTCATTTTATTTGTCTCAATTTTAATAATAAATATATAATTAACTAGGAAAACATATGCTTGTTTCCTGTCAATTCTTAGATAGGCTGTATGAATTCAAGTTTCTTGTAGCATGTCAATTGTCACACACCCTATCAACTCTCAGATGTGTCCAGCAATGGAAGGAAACGTGATAATTCAAATTTGATATCTTTGTGTCCTTTTATTTTTTACATATGCTTTACAGTTTTTTTTTTTTTTCTGAAACATAATGTGTCATTTGCTGCTACTTTCTGAGCACATGTAATTGACCGAGCAGAAATTGACACATCTGTCTTTGGAGAGTAAGTGGCACGCTCACCTTCCATTAAGGTCTTCAGTCACCTCCTTTATAAACTCACTGGTGGGTTACCCATGTTGGGTTTTAGGCTTAGGTTCTCAGTCATGAATGGAAAGCAGTTATTGTAAGATATATTAATTAAGATAATATTTGTTCTTTTATTGCAATGTGGTAACTCTTTGGTTGAATGAAGTTCTTCAAAATTTATTATTTCTGCCTAAGTTGCAGTTCTTAAATTTCATGTCTTTCTATAATTGGCCTTTATTAACAGTGACCTCCTTCACCTATATGCATTTAATGATCATAGTCATAAATGCTGTGCCTTGGGTAAGTTTATATTGATTATGCTTCACAAGGTAATTGCCAAATGGATCATATTGAAATTAGTTAAGATTTTTTTCATGGAGAGATATGATCCCAAAAGTAGAATGCAAGTGCATGAGGTAGGGCAGAATTAAATTTTTAAAAAATTCATATATTAGCTGCTTATCCCCATCACTGTGTTGATTTATCATAGTTACTGTCCTCCCTTGAGATCACCATTGTCATGAGCGTATGCAGAAGTTCTATCCAAAATGATGGTTAGAAAATTTTGTTGTGTGCATAAGTGTTAGAATAAGAAAATAGGCAAATTCAGGCTGTTAGTAAAAAAAAAAAATATTTGATATCACTCCTGCAATTACACCTGGCTGTGGAATTACTAGTTGGATGAGTGGTAGGGTTTATTTATTTATTATACAGACATTTATTTGAAGGCCTACCATGGGGATCTCGATTCTCCCTCCCTCTTTCTTTAGAGAAAACAATTTGAACAGTGTTTTGCATTTATCCTTGAAATGATTATGATCTAATTTTGTTCTTTCTCAGACAGATAAGGAAGGAAGTAGAGGCCCAGAGGGAAAGGCAAAGGCTATGTACTAATTCAGAGCATTAAAAAGGCAATCTAAGACTATAAATTTAATTAGCCCTAACAATCTCAGCAAGGTGAATTGACCATCTGTGGTTTAGAAGGAGAACTGCTGACAGTGGTGAAAAGCTGCCCAAAAGGGCATTCCATGCCAACGTTTTCCTCAACCATTAGAAGTGCACAGAACCCCAGAAGGAGTTTAACTCTGTGAAAGGACTGGGACTAAATTAGACAGGAGTGTTTTAATTAAAGTCGGCAAGAGTTAGGGCTTTCCTAGTGGTTCAGTGGTAAAGAATCTGCCTGCAATGCAGGAGACCGGGGTTTGATCCCTGGTTCAGGAAGATCCCCTGGAGACGGCATGCCAACACACTCTAGTATTCTTGCCTGGAGAATCCCATGGACAGAGGAGTTTGGTGGGCTGCAGTCCGTGGGGTCACAAAGAGTCAGACACAACTGAGTGACTAAGCAGCAGCAAGAGTTAGTATCAGTTGTGCTTGCCAGTTTTTAAAGACTAGTGAGGAAATATATATATATATATATAAATTATGTATCTCATGTATATGTATATTTGTGTGTGTGTGTGTATTTCTTATATACTATCCAGAGAAGGAAATGGCAATCCATTCCAGTATTCTTGCCTGGAGAATCCCATGGACAGAGGAGCCTGGTGGGCTGTAGTCCATGGGGTCGCAAAGAGTCGGACATGACTTAGTGACTAACACAGTATCTAATGTTTTTCTGATTTAATACTTAATATATCTAGGTATATACTCATTTCAGTAAGTTTACATAGCTGTGGGCTCATCTTTAGTATCATCTGGTATGTTTAAGCAAGAAACCTCCAGAGGATACCTAATACCCAAGCCCCTGAAATTCACACTGTAAGACGGAGGCTTCCACCACCACTTGGCAGCAGTGTGCCAAGGGGCAAAAATGAACCAACTTGAAAACACAAGTCTTCAAATGGTGGATGATATTGTAGCATTTGAAGTTTCTATTTGTATGTTGATCTACATATTTATTCATTTGTTCAGCAAATGTGTTTTTAAAATGCAATAATATCTTTCCTAATGCTTTAAGAAATATCTTGATTGAATATCATTCATTGTAATTCACATACTATACAATTCTGTCTCTGTGAAAGTGAAGTGGAAATGTTAGCCGCTCAGTCGTGTCCGATTCTTTGTGACCCCATGGACTGTAGCCAGCAGGCTCCTTTGTCTCTGGGGATTCTCCTCTGTCCATGGGATTCTCCAGGCAAGAAGACTGGAGTGGGTTGCCATTTCCTTCTCCAGGGGATCTTCCCGACTCAGGGATCGAACCCAGGTCTCCTGCATTGCAGGCAGACTCTCTACCTTGTGAGCCACCAGGGAATAGATTTCCCTATTCTGGAAATATGAGCAAAATCATGGAAGACATTGTATTTTGTGACTGATTTTTTAGACTTAGCATAATATTTTCAAGGCTCATCCTTGTGGTTTACATCAGTACTCCATTTCTTCTGTGGTCAAATCGTATTCCATTTGTGTATAGATATATTGCATTTTATTTATCCACTCAGTAGTTGATGTGCATTATGATTGTCTCTACCTTTTGCCTAGTATGAATAATTCTTTGTAACACTTGTTTACAAGTTTTTGTGTAAACCTATGTTTTTAACTTTCTCAAGTATATGCCTAGAAGTGAAATTGCTAGTTTTGTGACAACTGTGTGTTTAATCATTTGAGTAAATATCAGGCTGTTTTCCAAACCTTCTGTACTATTTTACATTCTCCACGCCATGTATGAGTATTTCTATCTCTACATCCTCACCAACACTTGTTAATACCTGACATTTTTATTCTAGCCTACCTTGTGTCTCCAAGATGGTATCTCATTGTAGGTTTGATTTCAATTCCCCTCATGACTAATACTGTGGAGTATTTTTGGTGGGACTATTGGTCATTTGTGTATCTTTCTTGAAGAAAAGTCTATTCAGATGCTTTGCCCATTTTTGTTTGGGTTATCGGTCTTTTTATAATTGAATTGTAGTGGCTTTTTGTGGGCATCTGTGAGTGTGATTGTTGTCCTTTAGTTGCTCAGTCATGTCTGACTCTGCAGCCCTGTGAACTATAGCCCTGCAGATGCCTCCGCCCCTGGGGTCTCTTAGGCAGGAACACTGGAGTGGGTTGTCATTGCCTGCTCCAGGGGATCTTCCCCACCCAGGAATTGAACCTGTGTCTACTGCATTGGCAGGTGGTTTGTTTTTTTTTAAACCACTGAGAGACCTGGGAAACCCAAGGAACAGGCTAAATAGAATGCCAGAGGGTAATTTCTAAGGGCAATGTGAGGTCGCTGGTTACCTGGGTGGAGACATGTGCATTCACAAAGACAGCCTCTCCTTGACTTGGTTGTTCTCCATGACACTGTCATGCACGTGCTCTGCTCTTTGATCATTAGATTTGGCACACCCTGCACCCATGCGGCAACCCTCTCCCTTCCCTGTGCTTCTATAACGTCTTGTTAATTTTACTATTAACCTTTGAAAAAAATAATGTATTTAATTGGAGGCTAATTGCTTTCTAATAGTTCGGTGGTTTTTGCCATACATTGACATGAATCAGCCATGGGTGTACATGTGTCCCCCATCTGCTAACATTTAACACATTATCAGGCAGTTTCCATAGAAGTTCATAAGAGGAGTTGTAATTATGTGTAACTCAAATTGGTTTCTCAAGAGGAGAGGTTGTATCTTAGTCATTTTCATGTCCCTAATATCTCACATACTAGTTGGCATGACTGAAGCATTAAGAAATATGTAAGGAACGCATAATTTTTTTTCTCTCAGACTTGAATTTGGATTTTCATCCTAAATGTTGAAAATGTGAAAAAAATAAAAAACCCTCTCATCCATTTCATTCTTCTTGTGACAAAAGAAAATCCACAAAAACAGCAGGAAGGAAATTGTGCACAATCTTAAGATTCCAAGTCTTCATCATTTTATCCATATTCTTATGGTTCCGAAAAACTGTTGCAATGCATGACAAAGTGCTCTAATTGCAATAAAAATATTTTGATAATTAGTCCTTGTTAAATACATTTTGGCGACTAGTTTGGTAGGAACAAAATGAGTAATTTTTTTTTTAATTTGAGGTATCTAGTTTTCTTTATTCTTTTTAATAGAAGGATAATTGCTTTATGGTAACACATGTAAAATGGGCAGATTTAAAGACAAGCAGCTGTGTCATCAAGTGAGACATCTTGTAGACATGAAAGCTAAAATTCTTCTTCACCAACATATCCCCCCAGCTGTCTTTTTATCATTAGGTATTCTAACAAAAATAAAACAATAAAGCAAAAAAATCCTTTGTGGTTCCCTCAGTTTAGGAAATGCTAGATCAGATGAAGTTAAACAGGTCCATAGTACAGGTCTCCTCAGAATCTCTTAACAGGCTAGTGTTTGGGAAATGCTGTGTGCAATTAGCCAAGACGATTGAGTTAAAAGCTACTTTTTTTTTCTGTGTTTGGGGGATGAAAGAGTGTTTTAGGAGAAGAATATCCCATTATCAGCGCTAAAGCTCCACCAATTTAACTTACATGTAATTGCAACGTACTATGTACATTTCTGTGGGAACTGCCTACCCAATTAAAAGGAGAATTTTACCATGGTTTGTGGGTGTAGCCATTTTTTTGTTCTTTCAGTTCAGACCCATTACACATTTTGTAGGAAGCAACATGATGCCTTTTTAATCACAGCCCAGTGTTTCCCTCCTGCTAAGAAAAATAAATGTGATATTTGCGAGTTTCCATCTACTGCTTCTTTACAGGACCAGCAAAGAAAATAATTAGCCCCAGTGATTAAATTAAATAATTTAATTTTCCCTTGGTGTATTCTTAGTGACATTCAAAAAAATAGTGGATCCAACTGCTGAATTCTTGGTCATAACACTTTATCACTGATTTCCAGTGTATGAAAACAAAAGACATTTCAAATGAGCCTGGAGGTGTGTGCGTGTGTGTGTGTGTGTGTGTGTGTGTGTGTGTTCGTTCGTTAAAGGATGGTCAGTCAGGGAGACGTGAGGATTCTATATGTAATATGTTTCTCCTTTAGATTGATAATTTGGGTTCAAAAATACCTTGGGGGTTAGGCTTCCACAGGGTCACTGTGTAGACTTATGCGGGAAGGGAGAGGGAGAGGAGGGGCATTTTCCTTCTTTGATATTTTTGAAACAAAAATAAATTCATAAGAAATAAATTCTGGCCTCAGAAGAAGCTATCAGTGAGTGAGTTTTCCTTTCCCCTCCTCTTGACTGCCTGCATGCATGTTTATTCACCTCTCCACTGTAAGCTGCATGGTTTTCTTCTTTTTGGCTGAATGCTTTACGGGACATTTTGTGCTTATCCATCTCTCCTAAAATCAGGAGCATTTGTGTGATGGTGAAGGTCATCTTTTACTCTAGCCACTCCACCGTCTTCCACCATCTTGCTCTTCTCTACTTTTCCAGTGTCCTCCAGTTTATAATACTTGATGATGTTACTGGGTGAGCGACTGAGAACACCACGCCTCATCTGTGCGTGGTCTGTGCATTGGACCAAAGGCAACGCATGTGAAGAGCTGCTATGAAGATTGTATGTGTTTGTGCTAAACTGCTTCAGTCATGTGTGACTGTCTGTGACCCCCGTGGACTGTAGCCCACCAGGCTCCTCTGCCCATAGGATTCTCCAGGCAAGAATACTGGAGCGGGTTGCCGTGCCCGCCTCCATGGTATGAAGATTAAGCTGAGTGAGATGATACATGTTCAGTGCAACTTCAGGACCTTGCCTGGAGTGGAGCAGATCTTTGATAAGTGACATCATTATCATTATTAGCAACAGCTATCTGGCCATTAACATGCATTCTGCTTGATTACTCAAACTCAGGATGCAAGTCTCATTTAAATTTTGTAAGATGGATGGGTCTTGCCATCTCCTGACATTTCAGGGAAGCTCCAGGAGAAAGAAACTGTGTTAAAGGAGCATTCTAGAAGTGACTCTAGGAATGGTGGAACTTAGGGCACTAAACTTTATCTAACATATGGGATCACTGAACCAAAGTTGTAGAACCGAGGGAAAATGAATGAGTTGTGCTGCCTTGAGTGGGCTGTAGAGTCTAGTGACTTGGACATGAACCAGGGTCTAGTACATGTGAAGCATTAAATAATTATTAGCTACTATTATTTTAAGAAATAATCTGAGCTAGAAGTGTTATAGACTTTCTTGCAGGAACTTAAGAAGTGTTCTACCATTATTTACTATTTACCAAAGACTGTGAAAAATGTCAGTATTGTGAATTATTAACTGAAAATCACCTAGAAAAGAAATATTCACAGTTTAGTTAGCTTTGGATAATAAGGAATATTTATCATTCACTTTTATTATACATATGAAAACTTTCAAAATAAGTAAATAGAGTTTGGTTTAATGAATATGTTCTCAGTGTTGTAATACATTAAACCCACTCATGAACTTTGGGCACTCTTTTTCTTATATCCGACTTGTATTAAATCTGTAATAGTTCAACCTCCAGAATATATGACAGATCTATGCACTTTTCTCCTTCTTGACTTTCCTCATTCTAAATAAATCCAACAGCTCTCACCTGTTACCTGGAACAAGCCTATAATATCCTGTCTCTCCATCAATGGGCTACATTACTGTATCCCATTCTCACCCAGAATAATATTGTTAACAGGTTAATCAGAATACATTACATCCCTCCTTCGAAATTGAAACTCTTAAGGCCCTTCAATTTTTTTTTTTTTCTTTACTAAACTAAAAACTCCTTACTGCATCTTACTAACTGCTATGGGATTTACCTTGTGTTAACTTTTCTAACTTTATCACGTCATCACGTCCTACCTTTCTTCCTTAGCCTCCCATCCTGGCTTCCTGTCTGTTCCTTGAACAAACCAATTTCCAGTCTCAAGCATTTAGGGGCAGCTTCCAATTCCCTTGTGGCTCAGCTGGTAAAGAATCTGCCTGCAATGCAGGAGACCTGGGTTCGATCCCTGGGTTGGGAACATCCCCTGGAGAAGGGAAAGGCCACCTACTCCAGTATTCTGGCCTGGAGAATTCCATGTCCATGGGGTTGCAAAGAGTTGGACATGACTGAGTGACTTTCACTTTCACATTCCAGTGTCTGGAGTTATCTTCCCTCAGCTCTTTAAGTGACTACTCCTCACCCAGATCATATCACAAATACCACCCTTTTATGGGGTTTATCCTCCTTGTCCACTCTGACTAAAGCAGCCTCTTTCAGTTACTCTGTTCCGCCATCCTGTTTTCTTTTTTTCCCCCTTTGTAGTACTTATTGCGATCTGTTATTATCTTTGTCCTTATTCTGTCTTCATAAGAGTAGAGTCCTTATGTATTTTTTTCATTGTTATGTATCCCCAGAAACTAATCAGTGAATCATTGTGTTGAATTAATGACATTTTGCCATCACCATCTGCATCGATGTTGTCATAACTCACATTTATTGGGCACACATTATTTGCCAGGCATTGTGCAAAGTGCTCTTTTCTCATGTAATAGGTCCAAAATCTCTAAGGGAGGTAGTCCTCTTAATTCCATTTTTATCTCCACTTTAGAGACGAGGAAATTGAGATGCATCATCATTCCCTGTGACTTCACTGTCACCATCATCACCACCACCATCATCTTTTTAGGAAGCAGAATTAGAATTGGTACTGTCTTTCTCAGAAAGTGGTCAGAGAAAGCTATAGGGCCCTTAGATGGAGAAAATCCATCAGACAACCCAAATGAGTCAGTCAGACAAGTGGATCATCAGGGCAGACTTCTGGTAAATGAACACAAACTCCCAGGAATCTTAGATGTTGTGTATATCTCAAGGTTTCGTTTCCAGGCCAGCAGCACCAGCATCACTTGTGAAAGTGAAAGTGAAGTTGCTCAGCTATGTTGGACTCTCTGTGACCCCACAGACTGTAGCCTACCAGGCTCCTGCATCCATGGGATTTTCCAGGCAAGAATACTGGAGTGGGTTGCCATTTCCTTCTCCAGGGGACCTTTCCGACCCAGGGATCGAACCTGGGTCTCCTGCATTGTAGGCAGATGCTTTACCGTCTGAGCCACAAGGAAAGTCCAAGCCATCACTTGTAAGCCTGTTAGAAATGCAACTTTGCTGCCCTTGCCTACTGAATCAGAAACCCTGGCATTGGATGCAAGAAACTGCATCTCAATAAGGCTTCCTAGAGAATTCGTAACCACTTCTTTTTTTCTTTTTACATTCTTTTTTTTTTTTTCATTTATTTTTATTAGTTGGAGGCTAATTACTTTACAATATTGTAGTGGTTTTTGTCATACATTGACATGAATCAGCCATGGATTTACATGTATTCCCCATCCCGATCCCCACTCCCGCCTCCCTCCCCATCCCATCCCTCTGGGTCTTCCCAGTGCACCAGCCCTGAGCACTTGTCTCATGCATCCAACCTGGGCTGGTGATCTGTTTCACCCTTGATAGTATACTTGTTTCAGTGCTATTCTCTCTGAACATCCCACCTTGGCCTTCTCCCACAGAGTCCAAAATCTGTTCTGTACATCTGTCTCTTTTTCTGTTTTGCATATAAGGTTATAGTTACCATCTTTTTAAATTCCATATGTATGCGTTAGTATACTGTATTGGTCTTTATCTTTCTGGCTTACTTCACTCTGTATAATGGGCTCCAGTTTCATCCATCTCATTAGAACTGATTCAAATGAATTCTTTTTAATGGCTGAGTAATATTCCATGGTGTATATGTACCACAGCTTCCTTATCCATTCGTCTGCTGATGGGCATCTAGGTTGCTTCCATGTCCTGGCAATTATAAACAGTGCTGCGATGAACATTGGGGTGCACGTGTCTCTTTCAGGTCTGGTTTCCTCGGTGTGTATGCCCAGGAGTGGGATTGCTGGGTCATATGGCAGTTCTATTTCCAGTTTTTTAAGGAATCTCCACACTGTTCTCCATAGTGGCTGTACGGCCAGCCCTCAGAATGGGAGAAAATAATAGCAAACGAAGCAACAGACAAAGGATTAATCTCAAAAATATACAAGCAACTCCTGCAGCTCAATTCCAGAAAAATAAATGACCCAATCAAAAAATGGTCCAAAGAACTAAACAGACATTTCTCCAAAGACATACAGGTGGCTAACAAACACATGAAAAGATGCTCAACATCACTCATTATCAGAGAAATGCAAATCAAAACCACAACGAGGTACCATTACATGCCAGTCAGGATGGCTGCTATCCAAAACTGTATAAACAATAAATGCTGGAGAGGGTGTGGAGAAAAGGGAACCCGTAACCACTTCTTTAGGGAAAGAAAGACCTATCTGGGAGGTAGCAAAAGAAAAGGGAAATTAACAAGAGTAAGACAAGTCATTCACTCAAAAAGCCAACAACCAGAAGTAAGGTTAACAGGCCACGTGCGAAGACACAGACCTGTTATCAAAGCTGGAGGATAAGGCAGGGAGGGGCTTGGATATAAGGAAGGACAGTCAAGGTAGAGAATGGGGTGGCGGAAGGTGGAGAGTCAAGTAGGCTTAGACACTATCCAAATGGGCTTAATCATCTCACCTGCAGCACTTGCTCAAGTTGTTAAAATTTCCCTCTGATACACAGGATTAGCAAGGGAGCATGACGTTGGACTAAGCCAAAAGTAGAATTAAAAAAAAAAAAAGCAAAAACAGAACAAGGCTCCCATGGCTCCAGTTATATCTACTGGAAGGATGTGGGCCTCGGGATGAAGATGGGCCATGATGACTACACTGAGACAGATCTGTAAGTTTGCAGATGACTCTGAAACTCTGAAACTGTTCCAGTGAGATGGATGTATCCTGCAAGAACACTGTGTAATAGGCAAAATAACAGAGGATACATTTCAGCTGTGGCGAGTATAACGCAGTATGTCTGGGGAAATGTAATCCAAACTATGCTGCTAATATGAATTGCTCTCCTCTATTACTCTTGTCCAGGGAAAAACTTGATATCTGAATCTGTGTCAACTATTTCTTGAAGATAGTCTGGTGTGGAGTGGCAGCTCAAAAGATCGACCAAATGCCAGAGATAGCATTAGAAATAATTGATAAAATTAAAGAAAAAAAAAAAAGGATTATATAATCTTGTTAAATCTTTGAACATAGCGAATAATGTTTCAGAACTTGGAGTAGAGATCATGGTTCTATTCAGTACATTCCATCAAGGCCATAAAACAGTTAGAGAAGCCTAAAAGCTTAATGGAACTGATCAAAGGAATAAAGTAGTAAGACCAGATGAGAAATTTTCAGTTCAGAAAAATGATGGGTGAAAAGGGACACAATCAAATTCATGTCCATGAAGGATATTAGTAAGTGGAGCTTGGTCATTCAACAAATTCAAGAATACTATACCTTGGAGAATGTTCTTGAAGCTTGAAGGTAACTTTAGGTTGAAAAAAGAAAAGACAAAGTGTTAGATTTCTTTTTATACCTGGTGGTAAATTTATTGATGTTGTTCCCCACAAGTGAGTTCATAAATTAGAAAGATAATAAGTAATATAAATTACAATTTAGATTTTAGAAAATAATATTTAAAATGGTTTCCTTAACATTTAAGGAAGATGTTATTTGGAGATACATTAAAATTAATGCATTCTCATGAAAATCAGAGTCTAGTAATTAATGGCTGATTCAGTATTATAGTTTTAAATTAGTCTTTATCATATATGTATATATACATGCACAAACACTCATATTCATACACACATGCATATATAAATTTGTATTTGCTCTCCTTTAAAATAAAATTTTATGAAAGGAACATGTACACATTATAGGTACATTTAAAAATGCAGAAGAGTATACAAATAGTAAACAGTAACACAAATAGTATGCAAATAGTATACAAAGAGCTTACTAGTATACTATTAATATTTTACTGTGCTATTTTCTGTACATGGTTAAAATTTGTACTTGATTCTAATTTTTAAATGTATTTACTGGCCCTAGAATTTTGTCACTATCTAGATTGTTGATTTAATAAGCATTTTTAATCATAATAACATGAAAATACTAACATTCTGTGAAACCACATTTACCAGAATGCAAGGTTTTGGCTGTATAGTTCACAATGAGTTAGACTATGAACTTTTTGTTTTCTTTCTTAATCTGGTTTTAGTATTCAAGTTCATTATACTCATGAAATTAAGTAGTTTTCTAATTCTGCATTATTTCTATAAGCACATTTTATTTATAATGTCTTTTATGTTTTAACACTATGCTGTTTAGTATGTAAAGACTGTTTACGTCTTGATGTGGTATATCTTTTAGTAGCACATAGGGGCATCCTGTGTTTGTTCATATCTACCCAATTTGAAATAATTTGTCTTTTCTAAGGAGAGTTTCACTTAGTCATTTATTATCACACACAATTTAAATTATTGTCTTGAAATATTTGAGAAAACAGATTCTGTGCTTGATTATTGGTGCTGTTTACTAGCTATTATCGAGAATTTGCATGAAGACTTAAATAGTGAATTTAAAGTACTTGGTATAATTTTTGTCGCAAAGTATTCTCTGGAGTAGCAGGTGGCGCTAGTGGTAAAGAACCCACCTGCTCCTCCAGGAGACATAAGAGATGCAGATTTGATCCCTGGGTGGAGAAGAGCCCCCCTGGAGGAGGGCATGGCAACCCACTCCAGTATTCTTGCCTAGAGAATCCCATGGACAGAGAAGCCTGGTGGGTTACAGTCCATGGGCTCACAAAGAGTCGGGCAGAACTGAGGCGACTTAGCACATATGCATACATATACATACACACCACATCTTCTATGTGTTTTTAATTGATATGTGGAAGCATTTTCTGTATCATTTACAGGGACTGTATATATAGTGACAGCTAAAACTTAAATTCTCTAAGCAAAGATCCCATCCATGTATCTCATATTTTTATGTTTTAACATTCAGAAAAATGTGAGGGAGATTTTCCCTGTGTTATTACTGTAGTGTTTAATAGGGCTTGAAAGTGATGGCTAATGAGAATATCAACGTTTGACAATAAACCTGGGTTTTAAGTAATAAGAAAAATGTTATTTTGATGAATAACATTTCTCTATCTCACTTTATACAAGGAGTGATAAAATCAGTGGAAGCAGAGTTGCTTCCTTGGGTATGTGGGTGATTGAAGAACCAGATTTGCCTCCTCAAGGCGAGAGCCTGGTAAGGAACCTAAGAGTGTTAGGTTAGGAAATGACACCTCTGTGGTCCAAGTTTTCTTAACACAGTATTGACTGGGGGATTTTGGCAGAAAGTAACACCTGTGACTGACAATTTGTTATAGAAGTGAATACTGAGACACTCGGTCAATAACATTTGGGTAACAAAAATCGTATTAATACATCTCTGGCCAATGAGTTGTTAAATCCTAAAGTTAAAAGCAGAATCACTGAAGACTAGGAATTCCAACCCTAGTTCTGCACGAAAACTGGCTACGCTATTGCAGCCAATAGTCTGAAGCCTAGAGGCAGTCTTTTTGAAGAAGGCAAAAAGACCCAGTTTTCCTGAAAGAGTTTTACAAGCAAGAGCCCATGGAAAGCACTGATAAGTGATAGGTAAAGGAGAGGGAGTTAAGAACTCTATTTAAAGAAGAAAGAGATTTTTTTTTTTTTTTTCGAAAGAGATTTTTTAAATGTATAGCAAAGGTGCTTCAAGTGTGATTTCTAGAAGACCGGCAGCAACATCATCTGGGAATATGTTAGAAATGCAAAATTGTTCTCCACCCCACACCCACCGCAAAAGAAAGGGTAGAGGAAGGGGCCCAGCCATCTGTGTCCCCTCGGGGGATTGTAATGCAGGAGAAGCAGTGGACTGTAGAGGTCAGGGGCCATTCTGTACGTGGATCAACAACTCCGTCTCCAACTGGAGCCACAGATTGCGTCACTGTGTTACAGCTTAACGTGATATTCCTGGTGATATGCTTAAAGGGTCCAGGACTTGACTTTAGTTGTCTGTCTGTTTTAGTCTAGCTTGTTTAAGAAGGCAGGTTAATGATGTGCTAGATCATTTCTCATCAACTCTCTTGGGGGCATTTGAATTGATAACCACTATCAAAAATATGTGTGTTCGTAGAATACCAAACGTCTACACAATGCTGGATATATACCACATTGTTTGGTCAGTAAATCGTGTCTGATGCCTCTTTTATGACCCCATGGACTGTAGCCCGCCAGGCTCCTCCTGTCCATGGAATTTCCCAGGAAAGAATACTAGAGTGGGTTGCCATTTCCTTCTCCAAGGGATCTTCCCAACCCAGGGATTGAATCTGTATCTCTTGTATTGGCAGGCTTTTTTTTTTTTTTTTTACCCTGGAGCCACCAAATATCATGTTACAATGTTGTACTGTTTATAAATGAAGGTCACTTATTACAGTCCTGCTAAATTTGACATTTATCCTCCTAGTCTCCCCCAAATCTTCCATTGTTAGTGCTATTGTTTTGTTTGAAAACATAGATTTTGACCTCCTCAAAAATAAATAAGTACAAGAAACCTTTCTAAGATTTATATGAGTAATGCTGAAGATAAATGGTTATTATATTAATACAACATTAAATTTGTCATAATTTTAAAAACGCATTTCCCTTTACTTCCCCACTCACCTTGAAAACATACCAGAAATTTATTGATATGGGTGTGTGAAAGAGCCAGTAATCCAATCTAGGGGCAGAATGTGGCTCTTGCCTCCAGTGTAAGACTTAAGGGAATGCCCGAAACTCAGTAATTAAGATGAATAATGTTTAAAAGCTGTATTTCAAAAATCAAAATGAAAAAAAAAAACTTGATGGACAAAATATAAATTTATTTGATAAGCATAGTCTGGTCATGCTTTTGCAAGAAGCATCACACTTGCCTCACCTTAATCCTGGTCCTGTTGCATCTAATTGCCACTTTTGGTCCCATTAAGAACACTCTGCTTAACAGTAGTTATCTGACCGGTTCTGCTTGTGTCTTGACTCTGGATTGGCCTAAGTATATATATTGAAACATACTAGGAATTCAGGTCTCCAGGAGTTTTACTTATATGTAATTTGAGGTATTTCCAGAAAAAGAGGATTGTGGGGAAGTAGCTTTTAACCTAAAACATCTTTAATTTGTAAAAACAAAATTATGTTAAATAAGGCATTCTACAGGGACGTTTTTATGTCAGTTAAGTAGAAAGACATGCTTTGCTCTTGAATAATGCAAAATGTCCACATATTTATACCATCAGCCCTCCATATCCATTGGTGTCATATCCGCAAATTCTGCATCTGCAGATTGAACCAACCACAGACTGAAAATATTTTTTTTTTAATTCAGGAAGTTCCTTGGGACTTCCTTGGCAGTCCAGTTGTTCAGACTCTGGACTTCCAATGCAGGGGGAAATGGATTTGATCCATTGGGGAACTAAGATCCCAAATATGGTGTGACCAAAAAATAAATAAATACAAAGTTCCAAAAAGCAACACGTGAATATCACAAAGCAACTTTTTGCATAGCATTTGCATTGTATTCCATATTAGAAGTAATCTAGAGATTATCTAACGTATACAGGAGGATATATAGCTTTATGCAAATAATACACCATTGTATATATAGGACTTGATTGTTGCTGGATTTCAGTATCCACAAAGGGAGGGGGACGTCTTGCAACCAATCCCCCTTGGATATTGAGGGGTGACTGTCTTGGTTGACTTCTTATCTGGATACTCTCCAAATCCTGAATTTGGTTGTCTAAGCAAGAGCACCTTGGCATCAGACTGCAGTGATATAAACAACCAAAAATTTCCTGTAGTTGGAAGTAAGGAGGGTAGTAGGAGACCTAGGTTCTGGTCCACTTCAGGATTTCTAGAGGAAGTTTATCAGCGTGTAACTGATCTCATTAAGTGGTGGTTTGACCACAAGTATCTAACATGTGTGAGAGAGGCAAATGAAAAGTGATCACCTCATTATATCAGTCTTCAAATGTTTTATTACTTTTTGACCTAGAAGTTAGAAGCAGGGCTCAGGCCTGCTTACGAAGATCGTGGGGAATCCATCTGATAGAAGTAGCCATCTACGCCTGCTGCCAGAGACGAGAGTCATGTTCCATCTGGCTGCCAAGGCCCCAGGTTCCACGTTTCCAAACTGCATGGCCAGTTTGGAACAACTCTCTGGCTGAAGTTGCATGTTCAAGAATCCATAAAGGATGCCTACTGAATTTCAAATGTAGAGTGCACTGTGGTTGTGTTTTTGAGAAGGTAGCTGTGACATATTTAGGAGGCACTGGTGAAGGGAAGACCTGTAACGTAAGAGTCAACACTCCAGTCTCTTACAGGTAGGAAGACATCTGTTTTATTTTAATTACTGTTAAAAAGGAAGCACAAAAGCAGAGCTCTGTAGGTATTCTAGCTAAATAAAGTAAAATAATATTAGCAGCACGGAAGTCTTTAAAAGATGGAAAATAGCAAAAAGAATGTTATTAGGATTAATACAATGTTGGGTCAGGATATATATAAAATACTTTTGTCGTGCTGTTTTTTTGTGTGCTGTTATGACTTTTATTGTGGTGCACACTAACTTTAGAAGACCCTAGAAATCACTCCTGGTCCTCCTCTTTCTCCAAAACCATTATATTTAATGAAGTCTTAGGTTAGTTTCTTACCCACGAATTCCTCTATCATCGTGAGTATATGTGTGTGTGTGAGTAATTTATTCTGAACAGTCAGGACATGGACTAGATTGGGAAAGGAACTTCTATGAGTGATACTGAAAAATAAAGAGTTACCACGTATTTGATGCCTTCTTGTACGGCAGAGCCCATACTAGAATTTCACATGAACTTATGCTTCTGTTTACTACAACTCAGGAAAGTATGCATCCAATCCCTATTTTATGAATTAGAGAACTGAGACTGAAAGAAGATTAAATGGCTTGCATTCATAGCTCATAGCCGTCCGAGTCTGGATTCAGGTTTATGTTCTTTCGTCCCCCGCATGTGAACCCCCTGGGTCAGCCCTCTCTCCTGATGCTTCCAGGCTTGTGACCCTGTTCCAGCTCCCAAGCAACTTCCCCTCTTGTTAGCACACCCAGAGTGAACCCTCATCTATTGAGAGCTAAGTTAGACCAGATCTTAGGCTTAACAGTAACATATCTCCTTCAATGAGGGCTTCCCAGGTGGTTTAGTGGTAAAGAATCTGCCTGCCAGTGTGGGAGACACAAGAGATGTGGGTTTGATCCTTGGGTCAGGCAGATCCCCTGGAGTAGGAAATGGCAACCACTCTAGTATTCTTGCCTGAAAATTCCATCGACAGAGGAGCCTAATGGGCTGCACTCTGTGGGCTTCCAAAGAGTTGGACTTAACTGAGTGTGTGTGTGTGTATAATCTTCACACTATGTGATGTATCATCATTGTACCCCTATTTCAAGTGTGAAAACTAAGGCTCTGAGAGCTTAAGTATAATTGCCTTGGTCACACAGCTAGGACATAGTTGAATCAAGACTCAGATCCAGACGGATTTTCCTCCAGATGTCATGCTCTCAACCATCTTGTAGATCAGGCTCACACCATGCCATGCCTCCAGTGTGATACAGCAGGGAAACCTCTGGATCAGTAGTCACAGATGTCACGGTTTTATCCCAGATGTGGCCCTTGCCAAGACCTGTCTCTTAATCTGTGTAAAGTGAAAGTGAAGTCGCTCAGTCGTGTCCGACTCTTTGCGACCCCATAGATTGTACCAGGCTTCTCCGTCCATGGGATTTTCCAGGTAAGAGTACTGGGGTGGGTTGCCATTTCCTTTTCCAGGGGATCTTTCCAACCCAGGTATAGAACCTGGGTCTCCCACACTGCGGACAGATGCTTTACTGTCTGAGCCGCCAGTGAAGCCCCTTACATCTGTAGGGCAATGTTATTAATCTTTCCTGCCCTGTGTAAGTCATATCTTTGTTGTGAGACTTCAGCCAGAAGCCGGGATGGGATAACTCGCCTCAAGTCACTGCTGAAATACCGTGAGCAGCTTGAGAGGCTGGGGCTGCCGTAATGATCTGCGCTGCATCTCACACAAGCTAGAAGAGTTCTCAACTTTGAAGCTTTTCAAGACTCAGAGAAAAAGCAAACAGACTGAAAGGCTTGGTAAGAGAGAAGTCAAGGGCATTTCTCGAAAGTGGGAGAAGGCTCCTCTCTGTCCCCCTCCTTAGGGACAGAACCAGCTGAAAATGTAATTTAGAGCAGCAGTCCCCAACATTTTCGGCACCAGGGACTGGTTTTGTGGAAGACAGTTTTTCCATGGACAGGAGGAATGGTTTCAGGATGATTCAAGCACGTTACATTTATTATGCCGCTGCTGATCGGACAGGAGGCGGAGCTCAAGCAGTAATGCGAGCAAGGGGGGGGGTGTCTGAAAATGCAGACGAAGCCTTGCTCCCTGGCCCACCGCCCCTGCGGTGCAGCCCTGCTCCTAAGAGACCACGGACAGCTACCGGTCAGTGGCCTGGGGCTTGTGTGCGGGGGTTCTCAGTCGCTTCAGTCATGTCCGACTCTGCAACCCCATGGACTGTAGCCCGCCAGGCTTCCTCTGTCCATGGGGTTCTCCAGGCAAGTACAATGGAGCAGGTTGCCATGTCCTCTTCCAGGGGATCATCCTGACCCAGGGATCGAACCTGGAGTCTCCTCCATTACAGGCAGATTTACCACTGAGCCACTGGGCAAGCCCCAGCCTGGGGGTTGGGGACCCCTGATTTGGAGGGTTCTGATGAAGAGCAAATAGAATTGTCAGGATAGCATTCCTCATTAATAAGTTTCATTTTATGTGTTTGTTCTGTTTTTCCATTCCCCTCCCACAAATTTATTGCTTCTTAGAGTGAACAGGACCTAAGGAATACTAACAGCTGATAGCTTCTGAAAATAATCCTGAGACTTGCCTCTGAAATTCACATGAGCTGAGGTCATGTGGTAATGAATTGGCTACTTTTCTTTTGCTTTCGGAGTGGACTTCAGTGAAGTCCTGGTTCAAGGTTTACTGACCTCCCTGCAGGGCAGACAGGGACAACCAATATGTTAAGGAGGCAAGATACTAAGATACTAAGTCACTGGCAGTGTCAGATCTTGTCTTTCTTGTTCCAAAACACTAGTGAATTGAGAACTTTGGGGGAAAAACAATACAGGTATATCTACCATTTCTTTTTAAACTCCTTTTCCAATCTCCTGAGTCTCAATTTGGGGTTTATTTTCATCATTAAAAACAAGAACTAAATGTTCAAATCCCCATCACTAATAGTCAGGGACATTTCATCAGTTTGACAAATATTTCTTAAGAATCTACTTCTACAGACACATTGCTAGTTACTGGGGCACCATTTCCTGGCTTCTGCCCTTGAAAAGCTTACATTTTCCATTTCACTCTATATTGTTAGAGGCTAATGCTATCTTCATGTTAATTCACATGGTCTTTTTCTAGTTCTCTCCATAAGTATTTTTGTATTTCTTACCTCGTCCATCCTATTCCATCAGGTTATCCCCTTGAATGCAAGTTTTAAGGGAAAATTCACAAGAACTTAAATTTCCTACTCTCTTTATACTATTAAAAAAAAAAATTTGTTGTGGTCAAAACACTTAGCACGAGTACCTTTTTTTTTTTTTTTAAATGAGTACCTCGTTAACAAATGTTTACGTGTACAATACATCACTGTTGACTTTAGGTGCAGTGCTTTATAGCAGATCTCTGGAGCTTATCCATCTTGCTTAACTGAAACTTCCTGCCCATCAATTATTAACTGCCATTTCCACCTCCCTCCAGCCTCTACCGAACACTGTTCCAATGTCTCATTCCTTAAGTAAGTGGAATCATTGCAGTGTCTGTCTTTCTGTGACTGACTCATCCCCCATAGCAACGTGTCCTCAAATTCCATTTGGTTGTCTCATACTCCCTTTATACTGAAAACAAGAATTCTCATTTCTGGAGTTACTCTATCTAGCTGTGTCTGCATTAGCTTGAAGGTGGTCAGTTTGCTGTCTTGACTCATGTCACGCACCTCAGTTGACTGATCTTTCCTTCTAATAAATCAACTTTTTGAAAACTATCACCATGCTATAACACCTGAGTATCAGCTATCCGACACCCAAACACAGTTTGGTTCAGAAGGCTCTAAACAAGCCCCTTTCATGTAAGAAATATGCAGCTTATATAACTCACACCCAAAGATACTTAAGGCAAATTGTGTGGCCATGTTACTTAACTGATAAAGACTGGAAGGTTTGCCATCAGTTACTTAAACACCTCTCTTTACATTTTATGGATATTGACATATCAAGACCTCGAATGCATCTCTGCAGCTATGGCTGCCTTGAAATGAAGAACCAGATTTTCTCTAAATCTCCAAATTTTTATTACAAAGTAGTACCTTGCTTGTTGCTTCTGCTTGCATTGCAATAAACTAGAAGACACTAGAATATTGCTGTGACTGATTGTGAATAAGCTTGAAGGGGGTGGGTACTTGGCCCTCAATTGCAGTAGGCGTGTCTCACACTGAAATGAGAGTCTCTGTTTTCTGACTTCTAGCCCAGGATGTTCTATTGTACTCACCTGCCTCCATAGGGCCTATTTACTCATTAAAATAAATTAATATTTGCACAGCAATTCATAGCCTCCTAAGAGAAAAGTATCATTTCAAGTGGAAGATAACAAAGAATTCAGAACATATTAATTAAAATGTTTCATTGTTTTCCAAATATGTAGCTGCATCTTCAGTAGTATGATGTTCAATGTTGTAGCATTGTTTAAATTATAAAATGCCATTTTGATTTGTGTTATTACTAATAATGAGGCAGATAGGCACAGATGCTCATTCCCATGATAAAGAGAAGATATTCAAGTATAGAATTTTTCACTGAATTGTTCAAGTATGCTCAACTATTTCACATGTTATGGGTTAGAATTTTTCTATGAGGATATGCATATTCTCATATACCTAGTCTGTAGTTTATAGATAAATATTATTTGGGGGAGGTTTATTTTGATCCTGCATTGAAGGTGATCCATCCTTGGAGTAGATAAAATCTATCTATTATGATCAAGCTGTTTTTCTCATTTATCCCTGAAACAGACATAATGTTCATATAATGCTGTCTTTTTATATTCTGGGTTGGATATACCATTTCCCTTTCTCATTATCTTAAGTTGTCTGTGTCCTTAATTTCCTTATTTTATATTTTATTTTTCTTGATACTCTTCTTAATTAGTTTTAATTGGAAAAGGAATATCTTATCACTAAAATATTTCAAACAGTCTAGCAATATCTAAAATGAAATGTAAATTCATTCGCTCTGATTAAGTTCAGTTCCCATTTGCTGGGGACAAACACCCTAAAGTGCTTCTCACATCTTCACTAGAGACTACATGATCAGGAAAAATCCCATGTTGTACCTGGAGGGAGAAAATCCAAGTTTAAGATAGAGTTTCCCACCGTGACCTTAAAATGTATCAGGAAATTCATTTTCAGTTGTAAAATTGGTGAATAATTTTCTCCTACTTACACTCTAACGCTGTTTTAATAACCATATAAAGTAGTGTATATAAAGGCGATGAGGAACTTAAAAGTCCACACAAAGTTGCTGCATTGCCATAGTTGTCAGTCACTGAGTTGTGTCCGACTCTTTGTGACCCCATGCACTATAGCACACCAGGCTCCTCTGTGCTCCGCTGTCTCCCAGAGTTCGCTCAAATTCATGTCCATTGAGCTGGTAATGCTATCTAAATGTTTGATCCTCTGCCACCTGCTTCTCCTTTTGCCTTCAATTTTTCCTAGCATCAGGGTCTTTTCCAGTGAGTCGGCTCTTCGCATCAGGTGGCCAAAGTATTGGAACTTCAGCTTCAGCCACAGTCCTTCCAGTGCTATTCAGGGTTGATTTCCTTTTGAATTGACTGGTTTGATTTGATCTCCTGCCGTCAAAGGGACTCTCAAGAGTTAAGCCTTTGTTTATGTTACTGTACAAATTGTGTTTAAAAAAAAAAAATCCTACTCAGCTCAAATAGCCCTTTTACTCTGTATTGCATTAGCCTTTGTTGAGCTTACTTTCATTCTGATAGACAGCACCAGTTTACTCATTTATACATTAATCATCCCTTTGAATCAACCCAGAAGTCATTTCTCACTTATTTAAAAATCCCACACCATTATATATGTACCTCTTTCTTACACCATCCTCCTCGCTACTCTTTTGATAAGTGTAGGGGTCCCAGATAGATCTCTAGCTCCATATCCCCTTCATAGCATCCAACATTCCTTGTCAAAGAAGACATGCTCATGAAATATTTGTTACATTTTAAATGAACTCAGAAATAGACACACAGGTGATTTATAGAAGTATTTCAGAGTCCTGGTGGACATTCATTCTCAGCACTTAGGTAACAAGCCTTAAAGATGGGAGCAAAGTGTCGGTACATCCCTTCCCCTCTCCCCATCACTTGCTGCTCTTAGAGCAGTGCCCGAAGTGGTACCTTAATTCACAGCATCCCCTGACTGCTTCTTCTGGGTTGACTGCCTCTTTGACCTGGCCCAAATTCTCACACATAATACACCGAGTGCATCCCGCTGAGTCCAACCCGGATCTGCCAGTCTCATTCGTCCATGGAGTCCTTTGGACCTTCCAGAGCACAGGTCTTTCTCTACCTGCTGAGCCATTCAAACGTAACACTCAAGACAGAACCCATAGCTCATGCCTTTGTATCACTGACTTTCAGAGCTGCCTGAACAAAGGGTTCTGGCTGGATTTCTTTCAAAGCATTGACTGAAGCAGACAGAAAGCTTCCTGCCAGGCAGTTATATTTACCACACAAATTTGTCAGCTTAACCAAACATCTCAGTGTGTTAGGAGCAGAAATTTGAGCTGATTGATCTAAAGGGCTCAAACACTGTGAAAGTGACAAAGTGCATCGGACTACATAACAGTGTCTGCAGGACTCCAGAATGATCACTAGATAAATGTCGTTTTTCAAGGGAACTGCGCTGTTGTCTCCCCGCTTCCCCCCCACCTTCCCCCCCATACTGGATCTACAAAAGCAATCAGGAGCTTTCGTGAGTGTTGGCATGTTTAGGCTAAAATACAACGGTGGTTTTAGCAGCAATCTTGAGATGTCTCAGGCGGATAAAAGTACACCTTAAAAATGTTATGATAAACGCTGAGTAAAACTTCAAGATATGGTGATCCTTGAATTCTTATTACAACTCTAACACCGTCTCCATCTTGCATGTATTTGTGCTTTGCTTGTCTTTCTGCTGCTGCTGCTGCTAAGTCACTTCCGTCGTGTCCGACTCTGTGCGACCCCATAGACGGCAGCCCACCGGGCTTCCCCGTCCCTGGGATTCTCCAGGCAAGAGCACTGGAGTGGGTTGCCGTTTCCTCCTCCAATTTACTTGTCTTTCTATAAAATGGGAATTATTTGTTTGCATCATACTACTATCACACTGTCTTCATAATTTAACATTAGACTTGCGACAAAAACCTTCACAACTCAAACACCGTGGGGACCTCCTGTACCTTATAGTGTAAACGTGGAAAATGTAGCAAAGACTGATCATTCAAGAAGTTAGGACAATTGTCAACATGTTGGGACAGTGTCACTAGTTACCCTCGTCACTACCCCTTGAAGTTAAGATAATCATACTGGTTGTAATTGACGTAACTGTTACCAGGTTTGTATAATTTGTGTTTTCATCATTTCCTGCACATGTAATTTAATGTAGTGTGATTTACTCTTTTACTATTCTTTTTGGGGAAGATTAAGTTAGTAAATTTAAGCGGGAGATGGTGAGAGACAGGGAGCCCTGGCACGCTGCTGTCCATGGGGTCGCAAAGAGTCAGACACGACTGGACAACTGAACAGCCACAATAAGATAGTAAAACAGAATTTTCAAACGCTGAAAACAGTATTCAGGCAATAAACAGCATCTGTGTGGCAGATGGGTCTGGGGAGCACTCACAGAGAAGCGTAGGGATGTGTTTGAGAATAGTCTGATGTGTCCCCATGGATTTTGTAATCTACAAGGCAGATGAGTAGCCCAATTCTTTCCAAGGGACTATTGGCAAATTTTATATATCTGATCACTCGAGGCAATCTTTAAAGTCTCATTATTTAAATTAATTTAATAACAATATAAATGGAGCAAATGAGCCTTGTTCTTCCTTTCTCGGTCGCTTCTAAATCTGTTGAAGTCTATTCATAAGGTACAGAGAGAAGCAGTATAAACATTTTAATTTGAATTTATTCAATTAAGCAACAACTGAAGAAAATCCTAGATTAAGCCTGTATGTTTTAACTGCTTCATTTTAATTTAATAGATTTTATATTTTAGAGCAGTCCCTATTTGTCTACATCCTCGTGAGTTTTTGGTAGTGGTCGTGTTTTGGATTTTGGTCCTTTAGATAGATATGTGGTGGTATCTCATTGCTGTAATTTGTAATTCTCTAATGATGGGGCTTCCCCAGCAGCACTAGCCTGCCAGTGCAGGAGACGTAAGAGATGGGGGCTTGGTCCCTGGGTTGGGAAGAGCCCCAGAAGGAAGGAATGGCAACCCACTCCAGTATTCTGGCCTGGAGCATCCAATGGACCAAGAAGAGTCTGGCAGGCTGGAGTCCATAGGGTCTCAAAGAGTTGGACATGACTGAAGCAACTCAGCATGCATGCAGTGACATATGATGTTGAATGTCTTTTTGTGTGTTTACTTGCCATTTCTATATCTTCTATGATGTGTCCAATTTTATATTGAGTTGTTCATTTTCTTATTGATGAGTTTCTAGAGCTCTTTGTGTATTTTGGATAACAATCTTTTATCAGTAGTTGTTTGCTAAATATTCTCTCAATCTGAGAACTGTCTTTTCATTCTCTTCATACTGTCTTTTATAAAGCAGAAGTTTGTTTTGTTTTTTAATTTAAGCCCAGCTAATCAACTGCTCCTTTTTTGGATTATGCCTTTGGTGTTTGGTAGGCTGGATTAGACCTGATAAATAATAAGAAAGTATGTAGCTAGAAACTGGTTTGCCCTTTCTGACCATCCATGGTTAAGCCTTGCCTACAAAAATGCCTCACTTTAATCCAACTTCACAGGAGATGGAAAGTCACTTAAACTAATGAATTCACTTGCTGCATGCCCTTAGATAGGTTATTGAGCCCTCTGAACTTAAGTGTTTTTAATGTGGAAGATAAAATTCTCTGTAATTTTTTTGCAAACACTTGGTATAATTACAAAAAAAAAAAAAAAAAAGAAGCCCACTGTCTGGCAAATGGGAGGTACACAATAAATACTACTTGTTAATTATAGTAGTAATGATAAAACGAGTGCTGAGCAGAACAAGATATATCTATTGGCTTCCCTGTGCATCCAGTTTACGAAGGAAATTAGTATATTTTGAGAAGATTTACATGGGACCCCTGTACACTTTGAGAAAGCTCTTAGTAATTATTGAGTGATAAGAAAGATGTTTAGCTGGGGCACTTCTGGCGATGATTCTCAATCCTGCACTGCAGCTGTCTACCTTCTCTGTAGCTTGCATTCTACGTGTACAGATTCTTGAACTCTATCCAGTCTTTACTGACTTTATGCTGGACACTAAGGAAATTTTCAAAAAGCAACAGCAACAAAATGAAAACGCATCGTTCCTGCCATCAAAGACTTTAATCAGGAATAGGATATACATGGAAAGTTTTGTGTTTTTTTTTGGAAAGTTTAATATTAGTAAGAGAACATCTGTTGTTCAAGGGAGTGTTCCTGAGAGAATCTAATGATGTTCCAATAATGCATATTCTTGGAAACTGTTTGTCCAACTCTCTTCACTTCTTTTCTCCCCACCCGTGCCTTCAACTCAGTCTCAGTATCCATGTCCTTAGAAATAATACAGGTGCTTATGATTTCCCCAGGCATCACACCCATGGACCTCTAACTGTTTCTAGTTTTTGCACATGGTACATCCCCCATAGTGTTACAGAATGAAAATTAAGAAGGGAAAACTTACCAAATGAATATCCATGAAGCCTTCCCCTATACTTAAAAATGTTTAACATTTGTAAGAAATTACACAAATCATTACCCTTTCTATTGCCAGCAGAAATAGGTTTAGAGGCCTACAACTTCATCCTCTAGGTCTGTCCCTGATTTAAGTTCTACATTTTTAATGTAGGCCTTCTTTCTCTTCTTTACTAATTGGCATGCCTTCTATATTCTTTGTATTTTACCCATTTAAAAAACTCCTCTGTTTTTCTTCAGTCATCTTTAACAATCACTCCCCATGATTCACTACAGTTTATCCGGTGGCTCCAAAATCGAAATAACATATTCAGTTTAAATGCGATCTTGCTTCAGCCCCTGTCGGAAACTATCATAAAGGATCGCAGTGTACCCAGCTTTATAATATCATCTTATACGCATAACTGACTTTATTGACAAACTGAAGTTTGTGATTTGACTTTCTTTGCTTCCCCCCCTTTTATCCCTCTAAAGCAATCACTCTTACAAAACAAGTCAAATGCAATTTCTGTGAACTCCAAGGGATTATTAAAAATCAAGAATGTATTGATCAACTGATGTTTGAAGTCAATGATAGGCTTAAAAGTATTTTTTGTCAGAGTAATATTATTTTACAGTAATATTTTTGTGGGAAGGCTAAAGTGGATCAAAAATTTAATTTTGATGCTCTACAGAGAGATCAGTAAAATTTCATAGATTCCTGCAAACAGAGCTGTTTTGATGCTTAAATATATGCTTATGTTAATTCAGAGCACATGAATGATCTAAATTCTGCATAAAAAACACCACCAATCTGAAATTTTGGTATGCTGTGTGCAAAAGAAGTTATTGTTTTATGAAAGTCCCAGTGTCAAAGATGTTTCATAGGAGAATGGCATTAAATTGATTCAGTATTAACAAGAGATCAGATTTCTTTAGCAATTAAAGCGGAAAGCAAGACTATGGAACAGATTCTTACACGTCAAGTACAGTTTGATGAGCCACAGATGGGTGGAACTGCACAAAAGTACACAGCAGTCTGAAGACAGACCAAGACCACGCCAGGAATGTGCCTTGGGAGATAATGGAGCAGAAAGAAGGTAATAGGGCATCTCTCCAGGAGGAGGATGTTGAGAAGGTCAGGTAGAAAGGGAAATGTGGAAATCCAAAAGGAAAACAGCACTCATCTTTTTACCATTTGGCCCACGGTAAGCACTTCTGTTGTCAACCATGATACATTTGCTTTGGAGCCGTTACTTCTGTTATCTAGTGTATGTTTTTTTATGTTGACAGCTATTTCCGATTATCTTTAGTTGTCTTTTCTTTTTTGCCCCAAATTCCCTGAGCACTATCCAGTATATTATAACTTTCGTCTATGTAAGAATTAATTAACTCCAAAAACATGTATTTAGTGCTTATCTGGTATGAGGTTTGAAAGTTGCAGAGGTAGATAAAAATGGCCCTCACCCAATGATGTTTAATAGAAAAAAATGGAATATTAGACAGTCTAACAGGAAAGGTAACAAGTTATAATTCATGAGGGCTCCTGCAAATGGTAATAGGAAAAAAAATGTCTTTGTATTCTTTTGATCTATGTAGCTCTGTGTTATATATAAATCTCACTTTTTTTTTTTCCTCAGAATGATAATTTAAGACTATCTCATGAGACTTACTGCCTTATAAACCAATAGAACTCATAGCTGAATGAGTGGTGTTTGAGAGATTGTAGATACTAACACTTCTCCACAACTTTCTATTATAGAATATGAAATCAGGGATTTCTTAAATAAATGTACGTTTGTTTCTCTAGTTGGTGGAGTTTTTAGATTTCTTCTTTCTAGAAGACTCTATTTAAAATATTCTTAGAATTTCTGTGTCCTTCTTATTGTGGCTATAAATGAATTACCACAAATTCAGTGGCTTAAAACAACAACATCATTATATTATTTTGCAGTCTTAGAGAATAGGAGTCAGAAATGCACTTCAGGGGATGAAATTAAGGTGTCAGCAGGGCTAGGTTTATTCTTGGAGACTCTCAGAGAAGCTCTGTTGTTGTCATTTCTCCACTTCTAGAGGCCACCTACATTCCTTGGCTGGTGGTCCCCTCCAACACCTTCAGAGCCAACAGTGTAACATTTTCTCTCCTGACAATCTGTTTCCATCTCTTTCTCCTACCCTAATCCTCCTGTCTCCTCCTTATAAGGCTCCTTGTTTATAATTACATCTATCCCATCTGGATAATCTGGGCTAATCTCCCATCTCAGAATCCTTAGTTTAGCTACATCTACAAAGTTTCTTTCCCTTTGTAAGACAACATATTCACAGGTTCCAGGGATTAGGAAGTATATGTTTATGGAAGGCCATTATTCCATTTATCACAGAAATGAAAATCCCTCAGTCGTGTCTCACTCTGTGACCCCATGGACTGTAGCCTGTCAGGATCCTCTGTCCATGGAATTCTCCAGGCAAGAATGTTGGAGTGGGTAACCATTTCCTTCTCCAGGGGACCTTTTGAACTACCATGGAAGCCCTTATCACAGAAAGTAGTATTTTAAACTCTGCTGTGATATGTCAGTATTATCTCAGAGAAGATCTTTATAAGGGAAAAAAAATAATGTTCTTGAAGAAACATACAGGATGCTGGTGGTCTAGGCTAAATTGAGAAATAAAGGTTAGAAAGAATATACTTGAATATTAAAAAAAAAAGGGAAGAAAACAAAAGCACCATAAAAAGGCAAAAGGAAGACGCCCCCCCAACTATCAAATAAAATATTCCCAGCACACAGTTTTATCAAGGGCAAAATTCTAAGCAAAGACAGGGCCAAAACTTAATCCCTCTTTCTTTACATGATGCTGTTCCCTTGTAACTTCTGTATTTAATGTTTGTGAGAATTTAATTTTTGAAACATTTGAAATTTAATGTTTGAAACTGAGAATTTCAAAGTAAGGTTTAAAAATATGGCCAGGAAAAACCTGTAGCTAAAGAAAGGTCATCATTCTTTTTTTTTTTCCTGTGCTACTTACTTTTCAAAAGTGTATCTGGTTGTTTCAATGAATGCCTTTAGAATTTAGATTTTTTGAAGCTATTTTGAAAAGGACCCTGGAAACAAACTAACCCATATTTTTACAGAGAAAGCCTAGTTTGTCACAAAAAGTTAAACATTTCTTGTCTGAAATTATATTACTACTTAGTGGTAGACCCAAACTTCATTTCCCAAACCCGAGTTTCCTGACTCCTAATTCAGTTCTTTTCCCTCTAAATCCATTAGTTCAGTGATTTGCATTTGAATTTGGATCTCAGTGCAATGTACAAGCTACCCATGAGCCTATTCCTTTCATAAATCAGTTAATCTGTGAGCCAGGAGCATTTTCTTAGTACATTCAATAAAACACTCTGATGTACTAGATCTGTGGGGAGTCATGAAGGAAGATGATGCTCGTCATCCAGAAATGTTTCTCTGTTGTTAAAGAACTTCAAAATACCCAGGATAGACTGCTAGGAATTCTTTCAAAAAAAAAAAAAATCTATGTATTATTTCCCAGAGTAAACAAGGAAGCCGTTCTAATCTTTTCCCCTTGCTATTATAAAGCTAACATTTGCCCTAAAGCAAGAAGTTGTTTGCGCACAGGGTTATTCCATGGCCATGAATTAAGAGATGTTGCTTACACGCTCTGACAACTTGAACGATTCACTTTCCAAAAACAAGTAGCAGAAGGAGAGCTTTTATTTATTTATGCTTTAAAACACCCAAGAGGACAAAAATAGTTTTTTGTACTATTTTTGAATTGCTCAAGCATTGCATACACTTTTGAGAACTAGCTGGCCGTTATTCCGAACAATATCAGTTTATTCTGTTTACCCCACCCCAAAGCACTGTTTGTCCGTCTCTGCTCTGAAGTACCTTGTGGGAGGCTGACCTCTTGGACCTGCCTCAAATAGCGACTTTTGTCATCAGCCACTTTCTAGCGTGTTTACCCAGTGGGGGCACCATTAGACAGAAGGGTGGGAGGAAAGTGAGGTCGGGGCTTTCTTTTCCGCTCCCCACTGGGCTGTACCCTCCGTGAGTACCGCAGTTTAAGCAGGGGGTGTGAGGGGTCCTTTTCATTGACTCTGTTAAAGAAGTATTCATTCTGGTACTCCATTGAGGATGAACGGAGGTGGGGGTACTATCATGGCATTCTGTAATACCAGACAGAGATTGGGCTCAACTCCAAATACAGCCAGGAAAAGTGGGGTTTTTATAGCCAAGGAGCAGGGTTGGGGAGTCAGTAGGTGAAAACGTACTGAGAGAAAACATCAGGGGCGATTCTGGCTCACAGAAGGATTTTTTGTGGAAGACAGGCCAGAGTGATCAGACATTACCTGGAAAATTGTGAAGATGAGGCACCTGATCAGATATTGAAGGTGATCAGATGTCAAGGGTTGGAAGAATCTAGCCAAACTGACTTAGCAAGATTTCTTGCTAAAATTGGACGGTACTGAGACTTACATGGAAGCCCCAAAAATCAGGCCTAGTTGAGGGGATCCGAGGAGCCTAAGGTGCGGCCTAGGAGAAACACTTTACCCCTGCTCTTGGTGATCTCAGGATGGGAACCTTTTCTTCCCATTGCTCCTTCTGGATGGTCAGTGTTCGTGACTTCCTTCTGGTACTGATTTCTAGTATGTCACTGAGTCTCGCCCACACACCACGAGGCTCTTTATTAAACCTTTGCATTTGAATCTCCTGAAGCTTTCCAATAAGCCTAAGTCACTGATGAGCATTTCCCCTTCTATGTAAGAGGAAACTGGAGCTCTTTAAAGCATCCCTATGTTCTCTTATCTGCTGACTCTGCTGCACGCTCTGATTGGCCCAGACTACAGCTGGGATGTCAGGCGGAGGAAGGCTCTCAGAAGGCTGCTGCTCTAATCCCTCTGAAATTAGTTGAGCCACTGACTTTTCCCCATCCAGCCCCCCACATTTCTGTAGTTTTAAGGTCTGGTGAATAGAATAGCCTGACAATGTGGAAAACACATAGTTTATTGCTTTGGCCGTTTAGACCAGAGTCACCAATCTAGAGTTCAGCAGGGCAGTCTCAGCCTTATTTTAACCCTTTAAAAATAAAGCTTATTGTTTCTCTTCATTGCCTTGTTGTCTTTCTATGGAGTAAACCAAACCTAAATTCCTCTGCAGACTGTTCCCAAGGTGGACTTAATGGAATATGGTTGCTTCAGCTTCCAGTGCAATTTTTTTGATTTGCAGCTGGTTTTCTTCATGACAGTATGATTACCCCAATGTTGGGAGTTTTTGCCAAAGCGACCAAGGGTGGAATATAGTTTATTATATAAATAAAGTTTTGAATAAGACCTTGAATTCAATTTCGTCATTTTATTTCAGTATTTTTGGCAATAATTTTTGCAGTGGAAAAAATTCAGGTCATTCTAAGGTTTTACATTTTTAAAAAAATTCCTCTTTGTTTTATGTCTTGCTTTTTATAGGGTCTGACTCTCTTCAAGTCCCAGTGTATCTGTGCTTTCTCCTACATTTACCACCTTAATTTTTTGTTACTTTCTCCTCTTTTGATACTTTAGATTTTCCTCCAAGCAATCTGTTCCATTCAATATATTTACCTCCTGATTACTTTACAGACTGTTTTGGTGTATTTATGGAGATATGTCCCTTAAGTAATAGAAAATGAAATACAAGAGTCTAGGTTTTTCCAGCAATATAACTGAGGCACTGTTCTATATCATTTATGAAAATAAAAGCTAGAGAGTGTAAATTATGCATGATGTATGATGCAATATATATCTTCATGCTTCTATCGCTATTCATTCAATCAATTCAGTCACTCAGTCATGTCTGACTCTTTGTGACCACATGGACTGCAGCACGCCATGCCTCCCAGTCCCATATCACCTCCCGAGCTTGCCCAAACTCCTGTCCATTGAATCAGCGATGCCATCCAACCATCTGGTCCTCTGTTATGCCGTTCTCCTCCTGTCTTCAGTCTTTCCCAGTATCAGGGTCTTTTCCAAGAGTCGACTCATCTCATCAGGTGGCCAAAGTTTTAGAGCTTCAGCATCAGTAATGCATCTTATACTTGGGGGTTTGAATAGATTTTTAAATTTTATTTTTTTTCCAATAAGCCTGAGATTCTTGAAACTGTCCTATTTTTGGTGCTACAGTCCATATGAACAGAATAATGGAATCTCAAGTGCATATATACTATTCTTCCATCATTTACTAACCATTTACGCTGGTCCTGGAATTGGGCTAAACTTTGGTATTATGAGGTTTAATAAAGCAGAATTCTGTCCTTAAGCTTCCCCCCCTGAGAAGTCAGGGATATTAACATAATTACAATTCAAAATTTAAAATATCATGGTAGAGGTTGTTAGAGCAACTGAGTGAAAAGTAGTTAATAATTCTGATGAGGGTGGCCAGGCACATTTTCTACAAAAGGTTTGGGTATGGAAGCATGACTTGCTTGCATCAAGCAGGGATGAAGGGAAAGAATTACACAGCAGAGGATCCCCACGCTTGGGAAGACATGCAGACAGCACAGACTTGTCAAAGGATTTTCCTGTGGGGAAGTGGAGATGAAGCGGTTGTGTCCCCGAGTCAACATCTCACCCTCTCTTGTTCTACTGGTCCTACCATTTTCCTCTTTTACTTCCTAAAGAGGGTTTGCATACCACTGTAGGTGTTCCCCTATCTTTCCCTCTTCCCATGATAGTAAAGATCTCAAAAGCATGTTTTACATTTCAGATTCAGTTTCTCACCCCTGCCTTACTCATCCACAGGTCAATCCGTAGCAACTACATTCAAGCAATCTAATAACATTACTTTGTAAATATGGTTAATAAAGGCTGTTCTCATCATAGGAAATGCAATATTTATAGTTATCATGTAATTTGACTAGAGTCGCCAGACAAAATACAAGAAACTGGATTTTAAATAAACTTAATTAGTAACATTTAAATTTCAGAAGAAAATGGAATTTTTTTTTTTTTTAAGTATAAGCATGTTTGATGCAGTATTTGAGATATGCTAAGTTGTTGTTTATCTGAAATGCCACTTTAGCTGGGATGCCTGCATTTTTATTTAATAAATCTGGACTCTAAATTTTCCTTTTCTGCAGGTGAGACTAAACCATTCTATCATGCTTCTCCAAGGCAGTCTAAGCCTGTTTCTTGGTGTTAGTTCTTTCCCTGTGACTCCTAAATCTCTATCTCCATCCAACATCTCTTCTTTGCTTCCAAAACAGTATATCCAGTGCTTACTGCACATTTTCTCCTGGTTGTCCTACAGGCACCTAAAACCACACAGACCAGAGTAAACATAGTGTCTTTGTCTCAAACCTGCTTCCTGATTGCATTCTCCATGTAGCAAAGGGCAACACCACCAACCCACTCCAGTTACCAAAGTAGAAACCTGGGCATCATTCTAGACTCAACCTTCCCCCCTTGCCTCCATTCCCCATTGCCCCACCCAGCCCAAAATGACTGTTTACAGTTCTCCTTCTTCTCATGGCTTAATTTGCCCCCTCTTCTGTAACTTCTCTGGAATCTTCCTAGTTTATACTGTATCATCTCAACCAGCATGTTAGGCTAGCCTCCGATGCACTTGCCAGTTTCGTGCATGTACACAGACATACAGGCACACATGTGCACACACACACATGTGTGGTCTCTGATACCTCCAGAATTTCAAATTTGAATGTATTTCTTTTTACTTAACGGTTCTTGGATAACTTTTTATTTCCTGTAGATAGGCCTGAAAACTATATCCGATGGATCGTGCACTCCAGAATCTGGCCCATGCCAGCCTCTGTAGTCTTCTGTCTCAGGGATGGAAGAGCACGTGTGATCTGTTTTCTGCTGTCCCATGCTTCCTGTAAGGCAGGCAGGCAGTGGTTGGTTGTTGTATGAGAGAAGGCTAGAATTTTCAGAGTGAAACCTGTCATATCATCAAGGAAGAGGACATTTAATGTGCTCTAATGAGAGAGTTATTATACTTGAGGGACTTCATATGAAACATGGTGTTTCAGAAATTATATAAAAAAGAGCCCCAAATTTGGATTTATGTATGAGTGTCTATACATATAAATATTTAAATACATATAAACATTAACTGCCCCTAAGAAGTTGTACATTCATATAAATATTTAAGTGCATTGAACCCACTTTACTCTTTGGTGCAGTCAAGAAATATTGCTGTTCTGAGTGTTTGAATCTTCTGATGAATTAATCATCATTTTGCTAACATTTAAACTAGATTAAAATACAGTCCACTCTACAATTACAGGGGTGTAACTAAACCTTTGTCATGCTAAAAGATAGTTCAGAGTACTGTGCATTTTATTTATCTGTGATAAGCAATTTTATTTATGAGAAAACAGAGAAACCTGTTTCCAGACTATAGGTGCTCATTCAGTGTCCCCAAACTCAAAGAATTCATGCAACATATAAAGTATCTCTAAAGTACATATACCACTTTATTTGACTAATAAATATTTTAGCTAATAAAGGTTTTCTGCAGTCATAAGCTGAAATGTATAATTTAGAAGACAGTGGAAATCAACACCTTTTATAAGGTTTCAGAACTGCTCAGAGTATTGATATCAGCTAGATATTTGTGCCACATTTAATTTAACCTTCCAGATAATGTGTATGAATGAAGAGAAAATATAAATGGAGTAGGAAGTTTTACTTGCCATTAATAAAATCATTCTTTTTGGCATGCCAGAGCTAAAGCATTGGTCGAATTCATGTTGCATAACACAGTGCCATTTGAAGCCTCTGAGAATGATCTCTATTTAGTTAGTAACAAGTGGAGCTTGGGGTATTATTAGGCAGAATTACAACAGCAGTGCACCGCTGCGCAAAGGAAGATCGTGGCATTTCCTCTAAACAGCATCTTTAAAACTCTGGCTCCTAAAACTAATGTTGTGAAGCTTCAGTACTTTTGAATTGAGACTCCAGGGAATAAGAGAGAGTCATAATTATTAGCTAGGAATTGATCCTAAATTTGTTTATTCACTGGTTTTCCACCACTTTCTATAGTATGTAAATGAGATCTTTACTTAGAAAAAGCATTCCCACTCAGAGACAGTTGACAGATGTTCAAGCCCAGGGGAGAAAGAAAACACAGCTTTCTCCTGGCCTCCTCTTCTCCTTCAGCACGGTTTCCAAAGCCTCGCGGAGTTTTCCCAGAATGCCCTGCACAGGAGCGTTCACATTCTGATTGATTAGTCATCATATCAGAGCTTACCGCTTTGCAGCTCCCTGGCTACCAACTGAACAGTATAAACTGGGCCCAGAAAACCCGCTTGCTCAGCACCATTGGAATTGTGGGCTGTTTAGCAAGCGATGTCTAAGTCTCTATGACTCTCGCCAGTAAAGATGACATCAGAGTGATATGATTAGCATGCCTTCAGAAAGAATCCTGAACACCTCGTCAAAGTTTATAATACTGCCATGAGATGTAGGGAGAGGCAGACACACAGCGTCCTTAGACTTTCAACCAGAGGAGATTATAGGCTGGACTTAGAGAATGAGGGAGGTGGGGCGGGGGCTCACTCTGGGGGGAGATGGGAGACAGGTGATTTTCAATTTTCAGTTCCTCCACCTCTGTCTCCCGCACGCTCTGGCATTCTGCAATATCCCTAGGAAATAACTCAGTGATGGCACTTTCTACTGGATCTCGGTCTTGCTAACGCTTCCCCAGGCAGAGAGAAGCCAAGCTATCCTGAGAGCTGACACTTGGCATTGATGATCCATTGTAGGTGGGATATTTGTCCCCAATTCTTCTCTCATTCCTAGAGTCTCTTTTCTGGGTAGACAGTCCCCAGATCTGACAAACTTCAGCATCTCACTTCAGCATCTCTACTGCCTGAGTGAGTACTTAAGCTGAGTACTTCCTTAAGCTTCCTTAAGTAGTCTGTGCTCCCAGAAACGCCTGCATCTCCTACACAACCTCGGAACACAGTGCCCTCTGCACCCTGACTCAGAAATGATTCACAAGAAGATGCTGATGGCTAACGTGAATTTAATATGTGACTTCCCTCAGGGTGATTTGGATTTAAAGCGGGAATGGTAGGCGAGCGAATATATGAATGTAAAGGGAAAAAAATCATGGCCACTGATCAAATGTAATCAGCTTGGTAGATGTGTGGAAGAGAATCAGTAGTGCAGAGGAGGTATTTCAATTTTCCTTCGAATTTTAAGTGGTAGGCTGATGTTAGTAGTGCTTCCCAAGTGGCTCAGTGGTAAAGAATCTGCCTGCCAATGCAGATTATGTAGTATGTGTATTTACCACGTATATACACACATATATATACACATGTATATACATACACACACACACTTACCTATATATGTAGTATGTGTATTGACATATGTGTATGTACACTTCCCTGGTGGCCCAGATGATACAGAATTCACCTACCATGCGCGAGACCTGGATTCAATCCCTGGGTTGGGAAGATCCCCTGGAGGAGGGCATGGCAACCCACTCCAGTATCCGTGCTAGAGATTCCCCATGGACAAAGGAGCCTGGCAGGCTACAATCCACGGGGTCACAAAGAGTCAGACAGGGCTGAGCGACTAAGCACCGCACACAGCACATACATACGTGTGTGTGTGTACACACATATGTTAAGTTGATACATACACCTAAATAATATCTATACATTGAATTATTACTATTGGGGCTTCCTAGGTAGCGAGAGTGGTAAAGAATCCACCTGCTGGTTCAGGAGACACAGGAGATGCAGGTTCAACCCCTGGGTCAGGGAGATCCCCTGGAGTAGGAAGTGGTGGCCCACTCCAGTAAATGTCAATGGTGATTTAGAAATCTCTACTAATGTATGTTGTGTTAAAGAAAAAAAAGCCTTTAGTATTTGTATTACTTTGAATATTTTATAAATTAAAATTAACTTAGCTATGACCAACCTAGATAGCATATTAAAAAGCAGAGACATTACTTTGCCAACAAAGGTCCATCTAGTCAAAGCTATGTTTTTTCCAGTAGTCATGTATACATATGTGTATATATGTAGTATATTATATAATATATAACAATATAATAATATAATAGTATATAATATATAATTTATATATTATACATATATAATATATGTAGTATATATAATATGTAGTATATCAGTTCAGTTCAGTTGCTCAGTCGTGTCCGACTCTATGCGACCCCATGAACCGCAGCACACCAGGCCTCCCTATCCATCACCAACTCCCGGAGTTTACTCAAACTCATGCCCATCGAGTCGGTGATGCCATCCAGCCATCTCATCCTCTGTCGTCCCCTTCTCCTCCTGCCCCCAATCCCTCCCAGTATCAGGGTCTTTTATATATATATATATACATATATATATATAAATTGAGCTATTATTAAATTGTGCTTTTACAAATAAATTGTCTTGTAGTTGATTTTATGCAACCTGGCACAAATTAAAACACCATTTAGTGAATAAAAGTCGACTAAAACCCTTGCTTATCTTAAAGTGTTGTTCCGTTTTAGAATAAAATAGATTTACAGGGAGATAAGCTTTATGGCCCCCAGTAAAGAAGTGAATGTTTTATCAGCTGCCATAAATAAATTTCTGTTAGGGAATATATACATATGTGTACATGAAAATATTTTCCATGTCTCTTAAATTCTTCTATGGTTTTCACTCTGTGTACACATCATGATGAATATGTCTATATAATAAAATGCATATACATATATTAACATATAAAAAAAAACTTTCCGTACTCAGTCATGTCCAACTCTCTTGCAACGCTATAGACTGTAGCCCACCAGGCTCCTCTGTCCATGGGATTTCCCAGGCAAGAATACTGAAGTGGGTTGCCATTTCCACTCCAGGGAATCTTCCTGACCCAGAGATTGAACCCATGTCTCCTTCATTGGCAGGTGGATTCTATACTGCTGAGCCACTCAGGCTTCCCATATTAACATACATGCAGATGTAAACACTCAGTTCAGTTCAGTCACTCAGCCGTGTCTGACTCTTTGTGACCCCATGAATTGCAGCACACCAGGCCTCCCTGTCCATCACCAACTCCCGGAATTTACTCGAACTCCCGTCCATTGAGTCAGTGATGCCATCCAACCATCTCATCCTCTGTCATCCCCTTCTCTTCCCACCTCCAATCTTTGTCAGCATCACAGCCTTCTCAAGTGAGTCAGTTCTTTGCATCAGATTGACAAAATATTGGAGTCTCAGCTTCAGCATCAGTTCTTCAGGACTGATCTCCTTTAGGATGGACTGGTTGGATCTCCTTGCAGTCCAAGGGACTCTCAATAGTCTTCTCCAACACCACAGTTCAAAAGCATCAATTCTTTGGCGCTCAGTTTTCTTTATAGTCCAACTCTCACATTCATACACGACTACTGGAAAAAACAGAGCTTTGACTAGATGGACCTTGGTTGGCAAAGTAATGTCTCTGCTTTTTAATATGCTGTCTAGGTTGGTCATAGCTAAGTTAATTTTAATTTATAAAATATTCAAAGTGGTACAAATACTAAAGATTTTTTTTCTTTAACACAATATACATTAGTAGAGATTTCTGAATAACCATTGACATTTATAGGGTTCATACTAAATAATACTGTCTACATTTTATATGGCTTTCAAAATGTGACATATAAAAATACTGATTATTTATCTCACATATCCAAGCACATGTGGTCTAGGAAAGTAGCTTCTGCTCTTCCTCTCCCATCTTTCTGTTCTTTAAGTAAAATATGAGCTCTCTGCTGCTGTCCCTTCTACAGTCCTCATCTCCAGTTAGGCTAGAGTCAGTTTCCCTTTCTTCCCACACGCTTTGTGTTCCAGGGTGCACAGTGAGACAGATCTTAGCATCTGAAGAGACCCTAGTGACCTTGGATTGGCTTACTGACTGTGGTCAGAAAGGTACCATTTTCCCCAGTTCGCAGAAGAAATCCCTGGGAGGTCTGGAGAGTAAATGTGTGAGATTCAAAAGCTGGTAGGAGTGGAGGAAAGAGGAGGTGCTTGGAATTTCAGGACTCTTTCTTTAACAGTGCACATTTATCTGAACCCTCTTTGTCTTCCATTTCTATATGTGAGTGACAGAACCAAGTGTTTTAAGACTCCTTGCAGGGGTTCAAAGTCCCCTTGAGTATTTTCTCCTGACTTAAGTGTTGGCCCATCCGTATGCTGTTAGGTGTATATGTGTGTTTTAAGTAACAGATGGCCCTTTAGGTACAGAAGATAAATGGCAGTTACAGTCAGTGTGTTAACGCTTTTTATGCCAATGAAAGGTATTTTTAAAATGAAAAATATCCTTATTCTGAAGTGTATGTTGTACTTGTAGGGCTTCCCAGGTAGCTCAGTGGTAAAGAATCCGCCTGCCAGTGCAGGAGACATGTGTTCGATCCCTGGGTCAGAAAGGTCCCCTGGAGGAGGAAATGGCAATCCACTCCAATATTCTTGCTGGCAAAGTCCAGTGGACAGAAGGGACCAGTGGGCTACAGTCCCTGGGGTTGCAAAGTCGGAGCACACTTAACGCGCACACATATTATACACGTATATAACAACATTTTATTTATTTCAATTAAAAGGCAGGGATTTGGTATGCTACAGTGTCCTCAATTAAAGGCAAGCCTGGTGTAATTTTTTCTGCTGCTTGAGATTCTCTGTATACCCTTAATGGAATCTGACAGAATGCAGGGCATAAATAAAGCAAGCACCTCCTAATATTGTTCATGTAGGTAGAATGACGTCCTAAAAATCAAGACACGGAGGGCTTTTATCTGTCTCTAACATTAACCGAATAAGAGATGGGAGCTGAGATCGGTCATCATTAAGATCTATTCCAGCTTTAACAAGCTATTAATGAGATACTGATTGTCAAACTGAAAATGTCCATTTTGTTGGTCGAAGGAGCCACGTTTGCATGAGGGGGACTTGAACCACTCTGAATGTTAAAATGTGCTACAGGATTTGCAGCAAATCAAAACACAAGTGCTGCTAAAATGAGTTTATAGGAAAAAGAATGATTGTTTTACTTGAAAAGCCACAGGGTAGCCTGTAGAATGTAATGCAGGGAGGCTCGCAAATATATGAGAATAAACACGGAGGGTGTTATCTGAGCCTATGCTGTAAGGAGAATCCAAATGATCCAATATGTCCCCCTATCATTTTCCACTTGCAAAGTAGAGAGCTAGATTTTATGTTTCAGTTTTCATTTTAAAGCAAAACCCAGAAGTGATGACTGCAGTGGAGGACCCAAGGCTGCTGGAAGGAAATCACCATGTGGCGTCTCATCTTTGCCTTTAACCTTTAGGAAGTATAATTGACTTGTGGCAGTTTTATGTTAAATTGTATTTTGTTGTGAGTTAGAGCTTATGCAAAATACTCTGGACATTCACCATGGCTGTGTGAAAACTTTGTTGGGTAAGTATTTCAACTCCCTTTCCCACTCTACCTTTCAGAACGATCTCTACCGGAAGCAGAGGAAAAGTTCTGGTACTTGTTTGAATCCTCCGCATCCTTTATATTATCTTGTTGCTGACCCTAAAGAAATATAAAGTCCATATTGTATTAGTTTGCTAGGGTCTGCCATAGCTAAATACATAGCCTGGGAGGCTTAGACAGCAGGTATGTCTTTTCTCATAGTACTGGAGGCTGGAGTCCAAGATCAAGGTGCTGGCTGGCCTGTGTGTGTGTGTGTGTGTATTCTATACGGACAGCCTTCCTGTTGCATTAGAGTCCCCCTTATGACCTCATTTTGGAGAAGGAAATGGCAACCCACTCCAGTATTCTAGCCTGGAAAATCCCATGGACTGAGGATCCTGGTAAGCTACAGTCCATGGGGTCGCAAAGAGTCGGACACGACTGAGCGACTTCACTTCACTATGACCTCATTGAACTTTACCTCTTTACAGGGTCTATCTCCAAGTACAGTCGCATTGGGAATTTGTTCTTCAATATATGAATTTTAGGGGGCACAATTCAGCTCATAACAACCTTTAAAATTATTTTCAGTTATAATCCTCACTTTCTTGCAAATTTAAATTCTGTGACTGATGATATTTTCACATTTTCTTTTCTAATCTGATTCCAATTGAAAAATAAAATATAAGCCTAAGAGGATTTTTTTTTCCTTAGGGAATTCTAGTCTGGTATCCAAAATTTAAATGTAAGTCCATCTCTTAAAGGAGAGAAATGATAGTCGCCATCTGCTTCCACTATGTTAGAAATGCAAAGACAGAACTTACTTCTGAATCCATGTGTAAAGGCTACACAGTTCTTCAGATGAAAGCTGCAGAAAAGATACAGTGTTCCACGGTATTCTCCAATGTCATTTTAAGATTTAGTAATCCTTCACTCATTCATTCACTGATAAATTTTTAATAAATACTTACTATGTGTCGATCAGTATTCTAAGCATTAGAGGGACAATGTACAGCAAAGTTTCTCCCCTCAGGGAACTCAAAATGTCCTAGTGTGGGAAAAAAAAAAAATGCTCACTTTTTCTCATATGGAATAACCTCTTTTTCTATGTTTACCCTTCAGTTACATTCTATGCCATCTTTATGGCTTAGCTATCATTGCTAACCTCAGTCATTTTCCCTGGGGGATAAAATACTGAGACAGAAATGAAATCAACTGTTTTACTGTGTACTCATTTATAAAATGATGGTTTAGACTGAATCAGTGGTTCTCAGTTCTGGTTGTCCATTAGCATCACCTGGGGAGCTTTAAAAATATACCTTGGACCCTAGAGATTCCAGTTTATTTGATCTTTGATGTATCGTGACCTTTGATGCATTGAAAAAGATCTGTGAGTGATTCCAAAGTGCAGTCAAAATTGAGAGTACCTGAAGTAGATGATCACCAGGACCCCTCACTGATCTGAGAGGTTATATCTCCTAGACAAAAGTTAGGGATTTCTAGGATTTTTTCCCAGTTCTGAAGTTATGCTCTGAAATAAGCTGGGAAAATTATTTATGTTCCTCAGCATGTGTGTGTTGCAGGGACTCTTACTGCTGCTTCTAAGAGTCAATCTCAACTCTCAGGAAGATTGAATTAGACTAAATTTCTAAGAAAATCAGCTAGTTTAAATGTAGCCTAAGTGGGAAGTACAGAGAAAGTGACATAAAATGAAACTGGACAGGTAGGGAGGACCTTTCCTAGGATGCTTTGGGTTTACTGTGAGAGTGATCGTTTGCCCTTGAGGAAACACCAAACAGTGGAGAGCACTTAAGGGGTCGGTGGCTTAGAAAGATCAGGTGGGTGAAGAGTAGAGAATGTATGAAAAGGGGGCAAAACAAAGACAGTTGGAATATTAGAGGCCTTTGTAAACAACCCAGAGGAGAAATGGTGAGGGCCGAAACTACAGCAGGGGGTGGAAACAGAATGCTGTGTCAAGAGAGACTTTGAAAGAATTTAAAAAAAAAAGAAAGAAAAATTGATGGCAAATAAAACAACCTCTGATTTTAGTTTTGGTAAGTGGGTGGTCGGGTTAATCTATTTACTGAAAAAAGGAAGAACATAGGGGCAGATTTGGGCAATGATTTTAAAAACATACTGAGTTTGCAGGAAATTTAAGGAGAATTATTCTAGAAATAATACCATTTATAGCAACCTGGATATTATCATATGAAGAAAAGTAAGAAAGAGCAAGGCAGATACTATATGATATTGTTTATATGTGGAGTCTAAAATATGACACAGATGAACCTATCTGTGAAACAGGAACAGACTCACAGATACAGAGAACGGGTTTGTAGTTGCCAAGAGGAAGGAGAGCTAGGGGAGGGGTGGATCAGGAGTTTGGGGCTAACAGATGCAAACTATTCTGTATTAGTATATAGGTCCTACTATATAGCACAATATCCTGTGATAATGAACAATGCACGCACACACACATATATATATATTTAAAACTGAATCACTTTGCGGTGGAGCAGAAATTAACACAACATTGTAAAGCAACTGTACTTCAATTTAAAAAATGAGAAAGTGCTTCCCTCATGGTCTAGTGATTAAGATTCTGTGCTTCCAGTGGAAGGGACCTGAATTTTATCCCTGCCCAGGGAAGTTCCATATGTCATGCAATGTAGTTTAAGAAAAGAAAAAGAGAAAAAAAAAAGAAAAAGAAAAGGAGAGTTGTTCAGTATAGTCAGGCCCTTAAGGAAAAAAAGATTTGAGCCCCAGAAAAAAAAAAATGTGATGTTATTAATTATATTAAAAGCAAAGGAGATGGATGAAATTGTTTCCAGTGAATGTGTAGTTTGGGAGGAAGTTGTGGACAGAGTCTTAGTTTAAGGAAAATAGAAATAAGAGATCATGATAAAAAAAAATAGAAAGGTAAGCAAAATCTTGACCTTGATGCTGGGAAAGACTGAGGGCAAGAGGAGAAGGGGGCGACAGTGGGATGAGATAGTCGGATGGCATCACTGACTCAATGGACATGAGCCTGAACAAACTCAGGGAAATATCGAAGGACAGAGAAGCCTGGTGTGCTGCAGTCCATGGGGTCGAAAAGAGTCAGACATGACTTAGCGACTGAACAACAACAAACAACAACCAGCGAAACCTTGAACTGAGTAACATCCTGGAGCTTGAAGGGGAAGAGAATTTCAATGAGGAGGAGGTGGTCAGCATGGAGGCAGAGTAACAGTTGCCACATGTTTGGAGCTCCAATTTTCTGATTGCTTTGTGTGTGTTGATTCACTTCGTTCTCATAAGAACTCTAAAAGGTGAGTTGTCCCCTCACTGTATAGAGAGAAAAACAGATGTGTAGCTAGCATTTGCCAAAGAGTGCACAGTTAATTAATGGCCCCACAAGGATGCGAGCCTGGAGAATCTCACCCTAGAAGTCATGCTTGCGATGATCGCGCTGAACAGCAGTTGGATGAAGAGTGAGGACAGGGAAGTATCCCCTGGAAATCAGTCTTTGACCTTGGCGAGAGCAGACTTCAGTAAACAGTGTGGATCCCAAACTATGCGTGTATGTGTGTGCGTGCCTGTGTGTGTATGTATGGGTATGGTGGGGGTGGGGACGTGTAGGAGAGAAAATGTGAAGAAAATACAATCTTTTACATGCCTGAGGTGTGAAGAAAGGCATAGAGTAAGATAATACCTTGAGGATGACTTAGTACAAAGGGAGCATTATATTTAAAGATGGAAAAGAAAGAAAGCGAAGCCACTCAGTCGTGTCCGACTCTTTGTGACCCCATGGACTGTAGCCCTCCAGGCTCCTCCATCCATGGGATTTTCCAGGCAAGAGTACTGGAGTGGGTTGCCATTTCCTTCTTCAGGTGATCTTCCCGACCCAGGGATTGAACCTAGGTCTCCCGCCCTATAGGCAGATGGAAGGGGAGAACTATTCTTGCATTCTGCTAGGAAATACTGAAGAGGTGTGCGAAGATGGAGACATAGAAGATAAGTCAGTGACGGTAGCTTTCCATGAAGGTCAGGGGTGGGGAGGAGCCAGAATGTTGGGGAAGAATCAGTACTAACTACCTCTCCCAGTGAGAGAAGGAAAGAGGGATATGAGAAATAATGGTAGAAAAGGGCGAGACAGTTGCAGACGACTACTCCAAGGCCACGTACATTCCCCCCACCTATGGGTAAGGAAGACACAGTCCGCTCAAAGGCACTGCTCACCTTTGACTGTATGCATCGCTGTGTTCCAGCTTTCTCAACAGGCATCAATATCGCCAGCTCATGCACTCAGTATAGAGACATCTTTCTCAGCCAGCACATTCTTCAAGTTTTATTTATTGAATTAATATTTCCTCTTCTCCATAAGGAGGAAGGCCAGTGCCAAGCAAAAACAACAACAACAACAATAAAATCCTCTGGATCAAAGAATAGCACAGGATAGCCTCTTGCACAGCGCGTGTCTGGGGTGACCCAGGAGGAGCCTGAGATTGATTTGCAGTCTGCTGCTATGTCTCAATGTGTGGAATGAGGCGAGTGCCACGGGTAACACATCGAGTCAGATTGGCAGTGATGGGCCTGCCAGCGGAAAGGATGTGAGCTGAATGAATAACACTTCCAACTTCAGCCGAAAGAACCTGGGAGGAGAGATGTCTTCAGATGAAATCCCCAGCGCAGACTCTCCTCCCCCCCCATCTCACTTAACAGGAGGAGTGGTTGCAAAGGGCAACTTCAACAACTTTCCACCGGCAGCCCAGTCACCGTCAATCTAACTTAAAACGGAGAGGGGATGTCAGCGCTCCAGAAAGCATGCGTCCCCCGAGACATCGGCACGGCTTTCGTGTTCAATCACTGTGTTTAATTCAATTATCTGCCCCCGCCACCCCCACTGTCTGCCTTACAAGGAAGGTTTGGGAGGAGATGGATGCTTGATGCTTCTGCAAGTCCCCAAAGATGCACGTTCTTTATTAGGGAATTCAATAAAGGAGAAGCTCTTACTCACCCAGCTGCTTCCTCTGGGAAGTCATCATGGGGCTCCAGCTGCCTGGAGTAGAAGGATGACTGGGTCTATGCCATGAATTGATTTTTTTTTTTTTTTAGATTGGAGTCAGCTAGTTGTCTTTTGTAAAAAGAAGGTTTATTTCAAATGACACTTAAAATTTTCATTTTTTTCATTTTTTTAATATGCAAAAACCACCACAGATTCATATTCTGCTGTAGAATTTTCAGAATCCAGATACTGAGACAGATTTCTAATTAGGTTTAATGATTTTCCTTCTTTCCTTCCTTTGTCTTATCCGTCTTCTTATTTGCCCATTGTAAGAGACTTAGGGCTTCCCGCTGGCTTACTGGTAAAGAATCCACTTGCCAATGCAGGAGCCTTGAGTTCATTCGCTGTGTTGGGAAGATCCCCTGGAGAAAGAAATGGCAACCCACTCCAGTATTCTTGCCTGGGAAATCCCATGGACAGAGGAGCCTGGCAGGCTACAGTCCATGAGGTCACAAAAGAGTCAGACATGACAGAAGAACTAAACAGCAACAACTGCATTAACAAGGAACTCATGAAGTGTAGGGAAAAATGAATAGGCCATATCAAAGACCATCAGTTGGAGAAAGCGAGGCTAAGCTGATTTTTCCATCACAAGTCACAAATCTTCAAATTGTTTCAGGGTGAAAATGGATTCTTATTACACTTGATTAAAATACACTGGTAATGTCCATGATGATATGAACCAGTGTTTTCTAAATTCTAGACTATATAGAACCTCTTGAAGAAAAGAGATATTTGCAGGCCCATAGTAACATGTCCTGTCTCAATTTTCAGAAATATTGGCTAAGCATTCCGGGTCTTAGCTCATGAAAATATCTTTTACCTGCAAATAATCAAGGAAAATATAAAATCCATCTTTATAGTGGTAAAAATCATTTCAGGTTCCAATTGCCAATGGAAAGCAAAAAAAAAAACAAACAAAACAAAACAAACATAAAACCTTGTGGATCCTACAAGTTTATATCTGCAGAATCAATTTGAAAAGTACTATTTTTAGCACTTTTTAACCAAAACTTTTTCATTGCTAGCTTTCTTTTACCATTAATTCATTCTGAATTAATGGGAATCCCACTCCCATATTTTCCACATCTTTGTAAGATCTGAATAGTAAAGAAAGGATTGGTAGCAAAAACAAATGTCTTCTGAAACTCTTACCCTATTTATTTTATTCCCTCCATTCAGGCTAGAAAAAAAAGTATCTCCTTTGAAAGTCTATCACGTTAAGAGCTTATTTAATTACAGATTTGTCTCCATAAGCATTATCCACAACATATATTTATTGAATACCAGTAAATGTGAGTGGGTGTGGCACAGTTAATGTTCTGGATAATCGATGGATGATGTTTCTTGAGCACCTTTATGAATAATTCACCATAAGTGAGTTTGCTGAAGAAGATACTTTTTTAAAATGTAAATTCATATTTTTTACTTGAGTATTTTACTGTCTTAATGGGAAGATTAGGATTATGGACTCAAAGGATGATCAAAATGTGCAACTGAGTCGTGGAGTAGGCAGATAACATGGCTGCACAATGGACAGAGAAGTTTGAGGAAAGTGAAATTTGAGCAGAATCTTGCGGGGGGTGAAAAGAGGACTGGGGTAGACAAAATGGAAGCAAGAAGGTATTCTAAGTGGGAAACATCAAAGGGAGATTTTAACTGGAGGTCAGAGTTGGGTGCTCATCGAAAGAACTTTGCAAGATAACTTCGGAAAGACTAATGTAAGCACTTTGGGCTTCGATGATGGGGGCATTCAAGCAGGTCACGGAGATGGAGAAAGCAGTATTTACGGGTGATTCACTTAGCTAGTAGTGGGAAGAAAGATATAAAAGGGGAAGAAACTGGAAAAGTAATTTCAGGATAGCCGCTTATTCCTATTCTCTACAGTGAACTAGTTAGAGACAAAGAGTTATCTTTCATGTGTAGCCACAGCTTCGATAACAAGTGATGAAGATTATGCCCTTGTCCATGGCTAATCGAGGCTGGTTGTGAAGTTAAGCATTCCTTACAGAAGGCCTGGCTTCCCCACCCTGGGCTGCATGGTTTGCACACTAAACCGAAACACTGTGTACGTCCTCTGCCTTTGTTCTTTGCCCTTCTTTGCCTGCTCACTGTATCCCTCTCTTAGGGCAGTGTTTCTCAGCATCATCGGCACGCTCAACACTTGGGCGGGATGAGTCTTTGTTCTGAGCAGCTATCCTATGCCTGGCCTCTCCCCACTAGATGCCACTGGCATCCTCCCTTACCTTCCCAAACTGTAACACCCCAAAATGCCTCCAGACACTGCCAGATATCCCGCAAGGGATACAATCACCTCTTATTGAGAACTGGCTTAGAGAAGCAGAGATTGTTCTGTTGAATGTTAAGCATTTCTGCCTGGAAAAGAGGAATCTCCAATATTTCTAAGCTCTAGGCTTTGTGAGTCCTGGAGGCATCAGAGAACCAAAATGTCAGCCATGCAGTGTAATATGCCTTCTCCATTGACATGTTCCAACTTTATCCCTTTTTCCTTCTACCAGCCAACAATTATTTGAAACTGTCCATGTTATTCGTGGATTGTCTGTGTGTCCTGGTTTGCCTAGGAGTATCCTGATTTATACCTGTTTTCTCCATACCTGTCTGGTTATACCCTTTTGCACTCTCTAACATGTCCTAGATGGGATGGTAAATTATGTGATCATTCTTCCACTTAAATTGCTAGAACCGAGAGAGAATATCCAGGGAAGAGAAGAGGTGAAGGGCCTCCCTGGTGACCCAGTGGTAAAGAATCCACCTGCAAATGCAGGAGATGTAGGTTTAATTGCTGGGTCAGGAAGATCCCCGGGAGGAGGGCATGCCAACACACTCTAGTATTCTTGCCTGGAAAACCCCATGGACAGAGAAGCCTGGTGGGCTACAGTTTATGGGGTTGCGAAGAGTCAGACATAACTTAGCGGCTGTTCATACACGCACACACCAGGGATGAAGGAGACAAAGAAGCAAATTACTCCTTTCACTGACCCAAGAAATATTTCCTAGAGAGGACACTGGAATTAAGACTTGGAAGACCATAAGGAGTTAACCAGGAAAAGGGGCAGAAAGATTTACAAGACAGAGACAACAGGATGATTTATAGGGTGAGACAGTGAAACGGATACCTTGAGGAGTTAGACCAACAGGCTAATATGAAAATCCAAAAGTCATTTTTGCAAACTGGACTTCAATTTCGTAGCTACCTATCCAATTGTTATCCTAGCTAGCAAAATGGTCAGTGGCATTTTGAGGCTATAAATTCCAAATGTGGCCAACATTTATTTTACACAAAAGAAAAAGGATTGATTGCTAGGGATTGTCCAAAAAGGAGAGAAGGGTCAATCCCCTAGCTACGGGTTTGCATATGTGATGGTATTAAAATGCACCGATTACCTTCTCTTCCTTTTATCTGAATGCTTGTAGCCGACACGTAACTACAGAGGATCCAGCATACCATTACACACATAGATTTCAAAGACTTGGGAAGAAATCTTATTTCAGCATCTGTAGTTGGTTTTATTAAAAGCAGTTTAAATTCCCCTGCCTAGAGCAGTTTGGAATTATAGAGATGGGCTGCAGAAATTTACATTTTAATTGAGGCAGAAGACAAAATAGGGCATGGTGCAGCATTCACACATTTCAGGAAGAATAAATAAGATATGTATCAGCTGGGAGAAAAGAAATGCTCGTTTTTCACTGCCTTCTGCACTTAATTTTTTTCAGATGGCAGTGAGCTGAGTTAGACTTGCTGTGCAAAGACAATTTTTTCCAGTCAAAAATGTTTATCATTTCAGAGTCTTGGCATTGAAATATCTTCCTGCTATGGATTAAATATGTAAATACTGAAATAGGCATGGGTGTGTGTGTGTGCAAGTGTGTATGCTGGTGTCTATCAATATTTCAGATATCTATAGATAGAAATAATATTTCAATGAAGAGCAGAGGAAATGATTTTAAAGTGTGGGATATATACTGAGAATTATTGACAAATGTAATTTATCTGGTACATGCACTAATTTGAGCTATTGTTGATGTTTCATAGAAATAGATATTTTCTCTGTGGACAAATTCTGCATCCTGTTATGAGTGTGAAAGTCGTCGTAAAGAGTGCAGCAGATACAGGTTTTCAAACTTGAACATTTAACTGTATTTGACAGTCACCTTGAGAAAATATCCAACTGATATATTTTTTTCTGTATTCATTATGCATTTGATTCATTCATAGAAACTTAGGTTGAGAATGCAAAATCAAAGGAAAAACAATATACATGAAAGTTATAGTATTCTAAGGCTTTAAAAAAGTAAGGTTCTAGGCTTTAACAAAGTAAGGTACTCTGATAGTGTCAAAAATTATTTCCAGATAATTGCCATAATTAGCACATTTACACTTCTGCATAAACCTTCCTCAACTTTATGGAATCTTCTATCAACTGTATGTGTATTTTTATAGTCTCACGTGCTCTTTTTAAACGGTAATTAAAGATTAATTTTAAAACTGAAAGCCAGTAAACAACAGATTACCATATCATGATTATCCAGTTATTATTGAATGTGGAGCCATGTCTTTAATTGGGCACATAGAGACGACATGTCATCTTTTGTCCCCAAGCATGTCCGTCTCCAGCATGTAGGTCAAAGGAATCCCCAACTTTTAGTCACCTAAACTTATTTTATGTTATATTTTGAGTATAAAAATGCTCTTTCGCTTTTTCTGGAAATTAAAAATGACATTTTATAGTTTGTTTTTTTTTTAAATAAGAGTACATTCACCTTGTCACTAAGGTTATTGTTCTTGAGTCGTTAAGTCGTGTCCAACTCTGCAACCCCACGTCCTCTGCCCACGTAATTTTCTAGGCAAGAATACTGGATCAGGTTGCCATTTCCTCCTCCAGAGTGTCTTCCCGACCCAGAGATAGAAACCATGTCTGCTTCATTGGCAGGCAGATTCTTTACCACTGAGCCACCAGGGAAGCCCTGTCACTAAGATTATTTGTTTCTTAATCAAACCAATATTGTTTGGTTATGCTTATTATGTTTTGATATTTGTCTGCCTCTTCTGTGCTTGGATTTCCTTTTCTTGTTTTTGTTTTATTTTGGTCTCTGTCTTTTGTATTAATTAAGTATAATGACATTTGATATATGCAAGGGCTCAAAATGTTTGTTTTCTAAATACCTTCTGAAACATGCTTAATAATGTCAAATGCCATTATTCTCATAACTAATAGTGCAGCTGAAAGTAGATTTTGAAATTCAAAATAATTTTGCCACAGAATTTTGAAGACATTGCTTTATTGTCTTACGATATTCAACATTGCTGATGAGAATTACAATGCCACTTTCATTTCCACTCCCTTGTAGATAGGCAGCTTTTCCTTTTGTAAGCTTTTTTAATTTTCTCATACCTTTGGAGATGTGACATTTCATTGAGTTATGAGTAAGTGTGGGTCTTGCTGGGCACCTAACTACTTAACAACCATTTTCTTTTGAAGATAATATAAAAACTGTTATTTTTCAGTTCTAGAATATTGTTTTTCCTATTTTTTTCTTTTATTTTTACTGAACCCTTCCATTTTCTATGGCTTCTCTTCTTAAAACTCTTAGTAGAAGAATAATGGCACCCTGAGTTAATTTGCTGTGTTTATTAATCTTTTTCTTCCACTCACCTTTTCTTTCCTCCAGTGCCAAAATGGGTTTTCTTAATTTCTTGTAGATTTTTAAGCGTCCAGAGCTCTTTATTAGATTTCTCTTTATCACAACACCTTGTTCTAGTTTATGGATGCAAAAGTTTCTCAAAATACTCCTGGGAATTTATAGACTTTTTTTGTTCCTTCAATTATCTAAGGCCTGGCTGTTATCTTGGCTCTGTTGCATTGTGTTGTTAACTTTCTTAATGTGTTTAGTAATCACTGTTCATTCACTTTTGTTTAAAAAAAATATATATATATATATATATATATATATATGACTGCATGTTGAGTAATGCCTCTGTGATTATACAAATTTTGCTTCCCAGCATTTGGTTTTGTCTAGTCCAGAGTATGGCTGTCTAAGTGGATGAGTGATTGGCTGTGGTTTCATTAGGTAGGAGGAGTTGCAAAATGATATATTGGAAAGCTTACAAAGTGAAAAATGGCTTAACCTCCAGGACTTCCTATCTTAAAGAGAGAGGCTTAAAGAACCTATGATTAGCATTAAATGTTTTTGGAGAATAGTTCTAGACTTTTCGAAACTAGCAGAAATCTTACTGGTAATGGTCGTTTAGCAGGTACCTGACATAGTGGGGTTGTAAATGATACAAACATTCCTTAGAATATTTACCTCAAGATTTTTACTCACTTCATTTCCCTGCCCCACTTTCTATATTTACATCTCTAAGTCTTTGTTTTAAAGAATGTCTCTCATCTCTATACAGACTTTGTCTTAAAATGTTTTAAGCCTTAGTTGCACCTGCTTTGTTTAAAACATCAACCTGATATTCATTTTCCCTCTTCCAGATATGTGTCTAAAAAAGCTACTCCAGTGAGACCTAACCATCTCCTCGACCCACTTTTATTTTTAGACCTCTTATGAGTTTATTACATTTTGATTTATCTTCTCTAATTTCAGTCGAATTTTGGAAGGAAATAAAAGAACATCTTAAGTTTGATATTTTTACACCAGACACTGTATTTTCAAGGTAAAAAAAAACCTCCAAAGACTGTTCATCCCCCTTTCTTTCTGCACTAATGCTCTGACAAAGAAGCAGTAAAAGCCATAAAGATTTCCACCATGAACTCTGTAGTTCTCAGTTCTACTCAGCTGTCCATGTATAGTGGCTACAAGTTAGAATAGGTAAGACAAAATGGCAAAATGAGAGCTTCCAAGAAATTCTTTAACTTGAAAGTGCAATGTGATCAAGCTGTCTTACAACCCAAATCATCACCTTGTGACTTTATTGTTTGTTGATGCAACTGCTGCCAAACTCTGTCTCAGCGTCTTCCAGGGTAGAACTTGTAGTCAAGATTTGTTTCTCAGTCTTTGATTGTGTATGTGTGTGCTCCGTCATGTCTGACTCTTTGCAACCCCATGAACTATAGCTGGCCAGGCTCCTCTGCCCATGGAATTTTCCAGGCAAGAATACTGGAGTGGGTTGCCATTTCCTTCTCCAGGGGATCTTCCTGACCCAGGGATTGAACCTGCGTCTCTTGCGTCTTCTGCATTGGCAGGCACATTCTCTACCACTGTGCCACCTGGGAAGTCCCGGTTCTTGATTAGTCTTCATCTGTTTCCATGCACATTTTCTCCTTGTAACACCATTAATGTAAAGCAGAGTGGGGTGTATAGCTGAGGAGATGGACAGTGGGATCCAAATGGTTCAGTTTCAACAGTTGTGTGTTACAACTGGTTGACTCCATCTATGTATGTGTGTACTAAGTCACTTCATTCATGTCTGACTTGTTGTGACCCCTTGGACTGTAACCTGCCAGACTTATCTTGTCCATGGGATTCTCCAGGCAGGAATACTGGAGTGGGTTGCCATGTCCTCCTCCAGGGAATCTTCCCAACCCAGGAATTAAACTTGGACCTTTTGCACTGCAGGCAGATTCTTTACCATCCAATCCACCAGAGAAGTTCTATCTATGTATGTACCTTGCCATATTCCTGGGTCCCAAGTGTCTAGACACTGGGCAGTCCTCATCGGCATTTCTATTTTCCCCACTGTGTCTCCCAAATTCCATGATTTACCACATTGTGTTTCTATTAATATAACATGAAAAATATTTCCAAACTATTTGAAAAAATAAATGCATTTCATATAATTAGTGCTTACTCTAATGCATTTCTTTCTGCCAATATAATCATTTTCTCTTTTTATCAATATTTCCCAGCAAGAAAGCTCAAACTATTTAGCCAGCAAAGCTGCCAATATTTACAACCTTTTAAGACAGTAGAGGAATTTGGGTAATTTGTATTTTAGTGTTTACTGGTTGTTTAATGGTTATTATACTCAGGAGTTTATTTATTTATACTCTACCTTGGTCCAAACTGGGCAGAAACAACTTCACTTTGGACTTCCCTGGTGGCTCAGATGGTAAAGCGGCTGCCTACAATGTGGGAGACCCGGGTTCGATCCCTGGGTCGGTAAGATCCCCTGGAGAAGGAAATGGCAACCCACTTCAGTATTCTTGCCTGGAAAATACCTTGGTCGGAGGATCCTGTTAGGCTACAGTCCATGGGGTCACAAAGAGTCAGACACGACTGGGCGACTTCATTCACTTTGATCCAAAAATAATTTGAAGTGTCTTGAATATTGCAGAAGATATATATAGAGTTAGAACCTGAGTACTGTATAATGAAAGCAAACTTTGACCAAAATTGGTTTACCAAATGGGGAAGCATTGAGGGTCTATATAATGTTATGTATGCTTTAAAGTTCTGAGTGTTACTGTAAAAAAATTAAAAGGAAAAGAAAAACCAGTCATTCCTCCTTCTTTATACAATTATCAAAGGAAGATAAAACAGAAAGTTCACATACTGTAAAGCTATCTAGTTTATACTGAAATATTAAAATAATTGTCATTTTTATTCTATTTATGGAAAGATTATTCCTCCATAGGCACAACTAAAGTTATATCATAGAGAGATGTTCTGGGAGAAAAATTCATTCATATTTTAAAAATGAAAAACTTCTCAATTATGTACCTTAATCTGATTTTTATTCAGTCCTCAATGATTATACATTCACTTGTATTAATAAAAATCTATAATAGAGTCCATTTTTTTAAATGGTGATATAAAAATCAAGGATGATAAAATGTTTTGTACTGAAATGTTTATTTCTATGAGCTTGAAAATTGTTACTCCGATTTTTGTATTGCGTATAAAAATTATATATGATGAAATTTCCAATAGCATTCATGTAAGTTCTTTAAAGCAGCCTTCATTGAAAATAATTATACTAGTGTGGATCATGCTGTATCTTTATAGCAATGCAGTATTATTTTTAGGTTTGAAATAATTTGTAAATGGCAAAGCAGTTTTGTTCCTCAAGTGACTATTTAAAAAAAAAAATGAAGCAACCATCCATTTATAACCTACTAGGATGATATAACATTGGCTACCTAGAAAATGGATTTTTTTAAGAGACCGCATACAGTGAACCTCTTAAAATAGTGTGGTCCTACATTTTATAAATCATTTCCTTTAATTAGAGTGGGTAGAGATATATAGAGAAGAGGTAAATTCATAAAATTTTCTTCTCTCAATGTAATCATGTTTTTGATTGACATATAGCTTTATTCTTCAGAATTTTGACCGTAATTTTGCTTATCAAAAAAAAATACCCAACACAAATGTTTCTTTGATGGGATTTTGGAAAAGTTAGTGAAGACATTGTATCTTGTCTGTTTCTCTACTCTTGAAAAATAGGACAAATATAGGTAAGACATGAATATTGGAAACATATACACACAGTCACATGTGAACAAGCTGTCTCTTCTCCCATCCCTGGCAATTTTGGTTTCTTTTCAATAGCATGGATGATAAAGCTTTTCCTGATGGGGTTCAAATTCTTCATCAATTACTAAATTGATCATAGGACTACTCTACAACTGCTACTGCAACCGGAGTGGGAGAAAACAATTTCAGACAATCATAGCCATATGAGTGTGGCAGTCACAGCCTCAGCACCCAAGTGCCCACTCGTCCTATAGATGGAGGAGATCTGTAGTCACGTGTCTGTCATCACACAGCACTCCAGATGCAGGAAGATACTGCCTCGACTTTGACCAATACTTGGTCCTTTGAAGTGATAACTCATCATTGGATCCACAACATCAGCTTATGGCTAAGAAGGAAAGAAACTATAGTCCCTCTTTTTATAGTTAGAATATTGAAGCTGGGAAGCTAACTGGTTTGTCCAAGGTCTCACAGCACGTTAGTGGTAGGAGCCAAGGGAGAGTCCAGGGAAACTAATTCCTAGTACAGTGATCTTTTCTCAATACTATCTCATCCCTTATGAGCTAGATAAAATTTAAAACATATTAAAGAACATATTAGTATGTTTAGACTCCAAAATGCTCTTCTCGTGTTCTCAGTTGCAAAAAATTAAAGAATATTATGTTAATAATAATTAATGCTCCCACGTACATGCAATGCCAGTGTCTGTCTTATCCACCTATCTACATGTATTTTGAAAGCCACAAATAGAAGAGCTTATCTGTATTAAATTCTGCAGAAGAAGGAGTTCCTATAGAAATCTGTGAAACAGACTGCAGCATCGTTGATTCATGATATCCAAGAAGAGTGCAATAATAAACATGACTAACATCATTACACATTTTGATGTACCATGTACTCCTGTAAGCATGAGTCATATATTGATTCATTTCATTCTTATAACAGCTCTTTCATAGGTATTCTTATTTTCCCTAGTTTATTGATGAGATGTTGTCACCCAGATAAGTTACTCAAGATCACACAGCTAGTGAGTGGTGGAGACAAGATTCAGTGATTTGCGTTTGTAAAGTTGAAATTTAAGCATCAGACTTGTCTCTGCGTGGCTCAGTTATGGACCCATCTCGGCCATGAAGCTTTCTCAGTTTCTTGGACCTACATTGTTCTGTTGCTATTCCTGCAGTCCTGGCGACTGGCACATAGCAGCAGAGTTTAAACTTTCAATCATGCACACTGGCTATCTTTGTCTCCTATGCTCTTTAAAAAAGAAGTTATTTCATTTATTTATTAATTTTTGGCTGTGCTGAGTCTTTGTGGCTATGCATTAGCTTTTTCTTGTTGCAGTGAGCAGGGGCTACTCTCTAATGGTGATGCACAGGCTTATTGCAGTGGCTTCTTTTGCTACAAAGAACAGGCTCTAGGGCACATGGGTTTCAGTAGTTGTAGTTCATGGGCTCTAGAGCATGGATTTGTTCATTGTGGCTGTCAGGGCTTACTTGCCCTGTGGCCTGTGTAATCTTCCTGGAACAAGGATTGAACCCATGTCCTCTACACTGGCAGGCAGATTCTTAACTACTGGACCACCAGCAAAGTCCTCCTATATTCTGTACTTGGTTCTTGTTTTTAACTACATGTAAAAATGTGAATCTTTTATTTAATTCTTCTCTTGCATATCATAAAATGCCAGCTTTTGTTGGACAGAGTATAGTTGCTACCACAAAGACATTGATTGAGAGGCATTGTAAGAGAGTAAAGTGCAAGTAATAATCGATTCAGTTGAGTAAGGCTATAATTGTCGTGTCTTTCTAAGTGTTTCTTCTGCCAGTCCCAACCCTAGTATTGTTCAGCTTTTAAGGTGAACTTTGTCTCTTTCTTCTCTAAAGTGTTGCCTCTTGTTTCTTACCCTCCACAGTTTCACCAATCATTTCTTTGTGAAAAATTTTAAAATATCACATCCAGCCCTGTCCTCTTGTTTAATCTTGTATATCATTGCTACTGAGTCTTTAATATTTGAACTTTTCATATGAAAAGTGAATTTGTTATTTATTTGTTGTTCAGTCACTCAGTTGTGTCTGACTCTTTGTGACCCCATGGACTGCAGCAGGCCAGGCTTCTCTGTCCTTCACTATCTGCCAGAGGTTTTTCAAGCTCATGTCCATTGATTCAGTGATGCCATCCTACCGTCTCATTCTCTGCCTCCCCCTTTCTTCTCCTGCCCTCAATCTTCCTAGAATCAGAGTCTCTGCCAATAAGTCGGCTCTTCATGTCCGGTGGCCAAAGTATTCGAGCTTCAACTTCACCATCAGTCTTTCCAGTGAATATTCAGGGTTGATTTCCTTTAAGATTGGCAGGTTTGGTCTTACTGTCCAAGAGACTCTCAAGATTCTTCTCCAGCATCACAGTTCAAAAGCATCAATTCTTTAGTTCTCAGTCTTCTTAATCTTTAAACCAGTCCTGCTTCTAAACCACTTATTCCACTCAGTGGCATCACAGTTTGTGAGACCTCAGAATAGTGCTTATTTAGATTAATTCAACAGACCTTCACCAAGCACCATGTGCCAGAAACTAAAATAAATGCTCCGTACAAAGGGGGAAATATAACATCCTTTCTTCCATAGGTAGCAGCTAAATAGCTTAATTATTATAGCCCCAGATGGCATGTTTTTACCATAGAAATCTGCATGAGATGCTTTGAAAATCACCATTTTCTTTTGTGTAGATCTCAAAATTTATTAAGCAATTATATATATATAATTACTGAAACAACCCCATGAGGTTTAATTGTTACTTCCTATAGGTTCTGAAAAGCCAAGTGAATTGCCTAAATGTACCCTGTCTTAGTCTGTTAAGTCTTCTTTACAAAAAATACCAGAGACTATGATGTAATTTTAAATGGAATAGTTTACTTTTCTTGCTGAGGATTTATTAGTATATAGAATTGCAACTTATTTCTATGTATTAACTTTGTATACTGAAACTGTATTGAACTCATTTAATAATTCTAATAACTTTTTGAGTCTTTGAAGTTTTCTGTATATCATCTGCAAATAGTGACAGTTTTATGTCTTCTTTTCCTATGTGAATGTCTTTTATTTTCATTGCCTAATAGCTGTGGCTAGGACTTACAACACTATATTAAGTAAAAGTGTTGAAGAAAAGCTTTCAGCTTGTGTGTTTTATGAATATGGCCTTTATTATATTGAGATATGTTTCCTTTACTCCCACATTGTTGAAAGGTTTTTTATCATTAATGTATATTGAATTTTATCAAAAGTTTTTTATTGATATATTGAGATGACCATTAGATTTTCATCTTTTGTTAGTGAAATGCACTGTGTTGATTGATCTACCCTGAAATTAATCCTGTTTGCTCTTAGTGCATGGTCCTATTATTGTATTAAATTAGGTTTGCTAATATCTTGTTGCGAATTTTTGCATCTGTGTTCATCAGGGATATCAGCCTATAATTTTACTTTTGTATGTTTTTTTGTCTGATTTTGGTATCAGAGTAATTTTGGCCATGTAAAATGAGTTTATGAGTTTGGACGTGTTGTTTCACCTTAAATTTTTTTAAAGAAGCTGAGAAGGATAGTCACTAACTCTTTAAATGTTTGGTAGAATTCACCTGTGAAGACATTGGGACCTGAATTTTTTATGGTGGGAGTGGCAATTTTTTGATGACTGATTCAGTTTTGTTAGTAGAATTGATCTATTTAGATTTTACATTCATGATTTAGTCTTAGAAGATAGTCTGTTGCTAGGTATTTGTCCATTTCGTCTAGGTTGTCTAATTTGTTGACATATAATAGGATTCTTATAATCCTTTATATTTCTGTGATGTTGGTAGCAATTTATGTGTCACCTGACTTTATTTATCTGGCCTCTCTCTTTTTCTTGATGACTCTGCTAAAAGTGTGTCAATTTTGTTTGTCTTTTCAAGGAACCAACTCTTAGTTTTATTGATCTTTTAAACTATTTTAAAAATTCTTTTAAAATTTGTTTTCACTCACATTTTTATAACTTCTTCAAACTTTGGGCTTTACTTGTTCTTTTTCCTAGTTCCTTTAAATGTATATTTAGATTGTTTCCTTGAGGATTTTTGTTTGTTTATTTCTAGAGGTAGGTTTGTATTACTAGGAATTTCCCTCTTAGAATTACTTTTGCTATGTTCTATAGATTTTAAACAGTTGTATTTCCACTTTCATTTGCCTCAAGGTATTCTTTTCTTAATTTCTCTTATTTCCTCATTTACCCACTGACTGTTCCTCAGCATGTCGTTTAGTCTCTTTAGTTTTTTCCTGTTTTCTTGTAGTTTACTAGTTTTGTACTGTCATGGTTGCAAAAGATTCTTAGTATGGTTTTGACCTTATTAAATATATTTCTAGAGACCTATTTTATAGCCTAATATGTGTTTTATTCTGGAGAATGTTCCTTATGCACTTGAAAAGAATGTGTAGTCCGTTGAATTCGGATGGAGTGTTCCATATAAATCTATGAGGTCAGTCTGGTCTAATATAATGCTTAAAGCCTGTATTTCCTTATTGATTTTCTGTCTGGATGATCTATCCATTGACATAAGCGGATTGCTGAGGTTCCCTTGCTATTTTGCATTGCTGTCTCTTTCTCACTATATTTCTGTTAATATTAGCTTTATATTTTTAGGTGCTCCTGTGTCGGATACACAAATGTTTACAAGTTTTATATCCTCTTATTGAAAAGTGTTAGTTACTCAGTCATGTCCCATCTTTGTAACCCCATGAACTGTAGACCACCAGTCTCCTCTGTCCATGGGATTCTCCAGGCAAGAATACTAGAGTAGGTAGCCGTTTGCTTCTTCAGAGGATCTTCCCTACCCGGGGAGTGAGTTTGGGTCTCCTGCATTGCAGGCAGATTCTTTATAGGCTGAGCCACCAGGGAAGCCTGGCCTCTTATTCATGGACTCCTTTATCATTATGTAATGCCCTCCCTTATTTTTTATTAGTCTTTTTTTTTAAGTTTATTTTTTTCTAGTGTGCATTTTGCTCCTTTAGTTTTGTTTGTTTTTTTAATTATTATTATTATTTTCTAGTTTTCATCCCTTCACTTTCAGTATGTCTTTAGATCTGAGATGAGTCTCCTGTAGGCAACATATAGATGGATTGTTTTTTTGGTTTGGTTTGTTTTTTTTTTGTTTGTTTGTTTTGGTTTGTTTGTTTTAAACCACTCAGCTACCTTGTGTTTTTTTTGATTGGAGCATTTAGTCCTTTAACATTTAAAGTAACTATTAATAGGTATGTATGTATCATTATTGCCATTTTGTTAATTGGCTTCCTTTTTTTGGTAATTCTTCTCTTGTTCTTCTTTTGTTTGTTTGTTTGTTTTTTCCTTTGTGGTTTGGTGGAGTTCTTTAATGTTATTCTTGGATTCCTTTCTCTTTCTTTGTGTATATCCATTGTAAGTTTTTGGCTTGTGGTTTGTATATATCTACCTGTTTATTTAGCTGTCTATTTTAAACTGAGTGTTACTTAATTCTGAAGGCATTCTAAAAGCACTACATCTTTAGTCCCCTCTCTGTTCCCATGTTTTATGCTTTTGTTATTGTATGTTGCATTTATTATTTTTTGTATACCCTTCAACTACTTACTTTAGTCATGACTGGTTGTACTACTTTTGTCTTTTACCCTTCATCTAGCTTTTTAAGTGGTGATCCACTGCCTTTGCCATACATTTACCTTTACCAGTGAAATTTGTCATTTATTTATTTCTAAAACTGTGGTCTTTCTTTTCCATTTAAAGAAGATCCTTTAACATTTATTGTAAGACCACTTTAATGGTGATGAACTTCCTCAGTTTTCACTTGTCTAGGAAACTATCTTTCCTTCAATTTTGAATATTCTTGCCAGATATATTGTAGTATTCTGTGTTGTCACTTTTCTTCTTTCAGGACTATAAGTGTATCTTGCCACTCCCTTATGACCTGTAAAGTATCTACCGAAAAATCAGCTGATAGGTTTATGGAGTTTCCCTTGTATGTGATTAATTGTTTTTCTCTTGCTGCCTTTAAGATTCTCTCTTTATCTTTGAGTTGTGTTATTTTAATTATAATATTTCTACATGTTGACCTCTTTGAGTTTACCTTGTTTGGGACTCTATGCATTCTGTACCTGGTTATCTTTCCTTCTCCAGGTTAGAGAATGTTTTTCAGCCATTATTTCTTCAAATAAATTTCCTATCCCCTTTGTTCTTTTCTCCTTATGGTACTTCTGTAATGCCAATATTAAATCATTGATTTTGTCCCCAGACTCTTATACTCTCCTTCATGTAAAAAAAATCTTCTACATCTCTAATTTATTCTTCTCTGTCATCTAATCGTCTGTTAAGTCCCTCTAATCTGGTTTTTAAAAATTTTTTGGTTATTGTACTCAGTCCTGCTTGATTCTTTCTTTTTATTCTCAGAGTCTTTGTTGAAGTTCTCACTTAGTTTCTCCATTCTTCTTTCAAATTCTCTGAGCATCCTTATGACCATTTCTTTGAACTTTTTATCAGATAATTACTTATCTCCACTTCTACTTTATTAGAACCCCTCCCCCCACACACACACTGTTTTATTTTGTCATTTTATTTTAAACATATTTCTTTGTCTCCTCTTTTTGTTTGAATTCTAGGTTTTGCTTCTGTGAATTTGGGAAAATAGCTACCTCTCCTGATCAAAAGGAATGGCCTTGTGCGAGAGTTATCTTCTTTGTAGATTGCTTAAACTTAGTGGCTTTGGCAAGTTGGCTGGGGCTGGAGTGTTCCCAGGTCTGGTTCCCAGACCCAGGATGGTCTCTAGCGAGTGCCATGCCTGAAGTCACATTGTCTGTGCAGTTGGACTGGAGAAGCCTGGTCCAGAACAGTCCCTGGGAAATGCTATACCTGAGGCTGATTTAGCAAGGCGGCTGAGGTTGGAGCGGATACAGGTTGGGAGGGGAGTCCTTGGGGAATGCTGGGCCACAGGCCAAGTTGGTGGGGTAATTGGAGTTTCAATGGGACAGGCCAAGGGGAGTCCTGGGGCTCCCAAACAGTGGTGCTAGATAGCATCTCTGCCCCCAGAGAGGCTACAGCAGTTCCCTGCCTATTTGACAGAAGCTACAGAATTAATAAGTAGCAATGGATTTCCTTCCTTTCTTTCCTTGCACAGGAGACTCTCTACCCAAATATTTATTTTATAAACAGTATTACATGCAGTGTGTTGAACTGAAGGCAGATTGCAGCTCACTTTAAATGAGCGTTTCCAATTAGTCCATCTAGAAATAGAACAGAGTGCTGCATTTGTAGAAGTGCTGAATCAGGTTCTGGATGAACTCTTTTTAGGGAGATAAATAGGGTTTAAGCACATGACAGGATGTTTTAATAAGTGACCCCAAAGATTCCTTCTAACTCTGTGTTTCTCTGGTTAATTTCTTTATCTAGTGGCTCTGCTTCTATAGACTGAGATTGATTTTATCTTGTTTTAAAAGATGCTCAATACAACTTTCCTAAGCCACTAATTCTCAAGAGACAAGAATTGCTGTTTAAGACAATTGTGTGAAATCATCATCAATCAATATAGCTCAGGGAACACGACTCTCTTGAACCCTCCCTCTGATGACTTAATTTAGGGCATCTTGTGTAGAATGAGTTCATTACCACCCTCTGCATGGTTCAATATCTTGTTAGAAAATTGAATCTGGGAATCATCATCTTTTTTTTTCCTCAGTCATTGTTCCAGTTTCCATAAAGGTAAGTTAAATAAAGCTAAACTTAGAAAGTATCTCTGAGAGAAAAGGGCAATTATTTTATAACAACTATTGAGACCAATAAAACTTTGAAGAGTTGCTGTGAGGCTTGATGGGATAGTCAAAGGCAGGAAGAAATGAAAAGTTCTTGGCTGAAAAAATTTTTTAAAAGTTTCTTTGCTGGTTTAATTTTATATAGGAACTTTTATAAGTGAGTCCTTTTTTTATGTAGGAACGTTTAAATGGATCCTCACTCCGATACACAAGAACATTTGGCCAATGTACAAGGATATGCTTAGCAATGGAAGGAAGTATAAGAAGCATAGTATAATTCTAGAGTATTTTAACTCCTACATAAAATAGGAGAATGTTCCCTCTCACAACAAAAATGACCACCTCGAGTGTTAATATAATGTCTCTTTACCATCAAATTCAAATGAGAGACTAGGATTCTGTCATTGCCTTGTGTCACCGTGTCTTGACACAAATGACTAAGTTGTCAAAAGAATTTGGGGAGGAAAAGACTATGATTTGGCATGTGTTTCATGTTCAAACTTGGACAGAGGTGGAAAGATTGATCGGGTGACTAATCTCAGGGTACATGAGAAATAATATGGATTGAGGGATATGGTGCCATTTTCCTGGGTACATATTTCTATTGAATTAACATTTCTATCTTGTATAAATAAGTAACTGGTAGCTCCCAGGTTTAGAAATTCTGAGAATTCCCTGTGGCTTTTCATTGCCACCTGTCAGAGGGACATTCCTTTCACTCTGTGTCATGTTTGAATTAGGATTAATGAGATTTCCTTGAATCAGTTCAAATTTTTAAAATATCTTAGCTGATGTTTTTGAATGGCCAGGAATTATAACATAAAAAATGTTTTATCACACAGATGGACCAGTTGAGAGCTGGCCACACTAACAAAACTATTGCTCAGCTATGCTGGTGAAAAAGAAATTTCCACCTATCTAAGAGTAGCCACTATATATTAGGAGGGGTTGTTACTGCTTAAACCTCTTACAAAATGCTAAAATTAACATTGCCTATCAGATTTTCATAAAATGCAACAACCTAGATCCTTTGAGTTTCATTGCTTTCTCTTCTTAGCACTTGGATTTATTGACAGAATATTCTTTTTTAAGACCATCTTTAAGAGAAGTGAATAAAGTGGTAGATTCTTGGTAAATTGTTCTCAAAAGTTCCACCAATTCAGAAATGTGAGGGAAATGGGAGGAGAAAGAAGCAGTTTTTATTTCAGTTCCTTCCCCTGAGAAAAGAATGTCCTCTTCTTTTATTTTTAAGATGAGGAAACAAAAGAATTCAGACATTAAGAAAATTGAAGTTTCTGAGCAATTATGATTGTATTTTATGATCAACTTTCTCATGAGACATGAACTCTCAATATTCAAACTCAAATGTTTCAGTATATTATGTAAGCATTACCTTAGGGGCAATTAGTATAAAATTAGTGGTGGATATACATTTTCTTTAAAGAATGGAAATTAAATTTAGTTAGAAAGATAATTCTAATTAAATGTCTTAATTAAAAACATTTTTGACTATTCAATAATTTAAGAGATAAAATACTTCTGGTGACTTGGATACCAAAGTTATTTTAAGAAAGGTTTCAATGGATCAGATTTTGTTTTGCAAACACATCTAACGAATATGATTGCTCCATGCAGTTTTAATTTTTTTAACATTCATACAAAATTAGGTACTTTCTGTGAGAGTGTAAACATGTTTGAAAGATGTTTCAAGGGTTTTTTTAGTTTTACAGCTTCTCATTTATTCATTAATAATTACATCCACAGCAAATAATAATAAATTTTCTCAAAACAAGGGTTTATTTCTTTACTGAACCTATTTCGTGACTACATTTTAAATGAACCAATAACATTTTAAGACATTAAACTTTTCAAAGCTAAGTGCCTTGTAACTAGCAACTAAATTAAATGAATTTAATTAGCTATCTGTGAAAATAATATTTAAGAGGACAAACACATCAGTTCTCAGTTGTTGGGTGCTCAGCGTCTAATATGAACTCAGAACTACTTTAAATGGATATATGGTCCTTGGTGTGGTCTTTGGTCTTTTGTGACATATGGTCAGGCATTTTGTTAACCAATAGTCAAGACAGGAGATTTAGAGTAAGTAGCAAGAGGTAGGAAGTTTGGGCCTGACTTTTGTCCCAACTCATCTTGAATGTGAACATGAAGTTGCTCAGTCGTGTCCGACTCTTCGAGACCCCATGGACTGTAGCCCGCCAGGCTCCTCTGTCCATGGGGATTCTCCAGGCAAGAATACTGGAGTGGATTGCATTTCCTTCTCCAGGGGAATCTTCCAGACCCAGGGATTGAACCCTGGTCTCCCACATTGCAGGCAGACTCTTTACGCTCTGTGCTACTTGCGAAGTAATTTAACTTTGATGCATTTCCATTTCCTCTGTCATAAAATGTGGCAAGTGATATCTACTTTGCATGACTGTTAAGAAGATGTATTTTCTGAAGAGTCCCAAACACAGTGCTTGGGTTGTTCAGTGAATATTTTCTTTGCTATCCAACCACCCTCAATCCCGATTCCCCCGTTTGCCGCCTTGTAGAGGTCAGAGAAGATGTGGGCACGCGGAGGCCAGGTTCCCTGACCGAGAGGTCGGGATCCTTTTTCTGTGGAGACTAATCAGCTTCTGGAGACTCTATATCCACTACTTCAGCTATGCTACACCACCCGTGCTGCTGTATTCCTTCCAGTGAGAACTGCAAAAGAACACTCAGCACCTAAAAAACCCGTTCAGATTCTTATGCTAGGAGACATAGAGACATAAACACTTGCATAGTTTTTAGCAGCTCAAGGTTGGGACCTTAGGATGAGACTCCAGCTTCTTTATTTTTGTCCCCACTTTCACATTGTTTTATTTATTTATTTTTCACCATCTTTTAAAAAAATTAGTTTATTTAATTGGAGGCTAATTACTTTACAATATTGTAGTGGTTTTGCCATATGTTGACATGAATCAGCCACAGGTGTACACGTACGTGTCCCCCACCCTGAACCCCCTCCCTCTTCCCTCCCCATCCATCCCTCAGGGTCATCCCAGTGCGCCAGCCCTGAGCGCCCTGTCTCATGTGTTGAACCTGGACTGGCGATCTGTTTCACATACAGTAATAGACATGTTTCAATGCTAATCTTTCAAATCATCCCACCCTCGCCTTCTCGCAGAGTCCAAAAGTCTGTTCTTTATCTGTGTGTCTTTTTTGCTGTCTTGCATATAGGGTCATCGTTACCATCTTTCCAAATTCCACATATATGCGTTAATATACTGTATTGGTGTTTTTCTTTCTGACTTACTTTACTCTGTATAATAGGCTCCAGTTTCATCCACCTCATTAGAACTGATTCAAATGCATCCTTTTTAATAGCTAGAGATTCCAGCTTCTTTAGCTTCCTGCCTGGGAAAGCGCAAAGATGGGGGAAAAAAACAAACAAACAAACAAACGCCTATTTATTCCAGTTAGCAGTTAAAGATGGGAGCTCTGTCCCCCAGTCTCTGTGGGAAGGTAGGAGGTTAACTTTGGTAAGTTCACCAACCCACATGGCTTAGCCGCATGGATCAAATCCTCCCCGTGGCCTTCAGTGCCTCCTCCTGCCCCTCCCTGCGCATCCTAGTCTTCTAAAATGCTATCTTTAGTTTGAGTGAAGTTGAGTTCAGAACATGCTGGAGTTTCTTTCCTGTTACAGTAGTTACTACTGTGCAAAGCCTGTCCAATTTAACTAGTGTCAGGTTTTGATTATCTTTGACACTACCCAAAAATATTTCCACATCTGACCCATGTCAGATGGAAGCTGGGGCAAGGGGAATGGTCAGAAAGATTATATTGCTAAGGGAGCAGATTTTACTCCTCCATAGGCATGGATAACAGCATAAAATCACGAAATGCATATACCACACAATTCCATTCAAACCTCAGTGTTTAAAGTCTGTACTTTAAGCAGCTTATTCTATATAATAATTGGATTGTTTCACTCATATTGTTGCTTCAAAGAATGACTCTAACAGTAATTACCATAAATTGCCTATCTAAGGAAAAGCTAAATGAATCCTTTGGGGTTTACATTTTGTTTTGGGGGAACTATGGTTCTGATAAAGGATAAAAATCTTTTTAGGTGACTGTTCTTGGATATATTTATTACTTCATGTTCATTGATTTTTTTGATATATTGCATGCAAGCAGTATTCCTAAGTGATAGTTGATTTTTCATTTCATAAATTCTTAATCCTACATATTATTTTTCTTGAGATCTTCATGTCATTTCATGTTGCAAACACCAATGGTTACTAAAGCAACCATATATAAATTCATTAAATATCATCAGAGTCAAATATATAGGAAGCAAAATAAAAATCTTGCAATAATTTTCTGTTTAGAAAAGATAAGCCCTACCTCACCATGACCTGCCATTCTCTCCACTTATTTATTTTCTCTTTTCTAACAAAGGCACCTTTTTCTTGACTTTCTCTGAAGCAAGACACATGCATACACACACACACACACACACACACACTTTTCTCTCTGTCTCTCTGCCCAGCCTTCTGAAATGTAATTTGGCTCCTGGTGTTCCAAGCTGTGAACATTTTTGTAGACTGTCATTTTTGATGAAGACATACAAAATTCACTTACTAATGGTATGAGCACATATATGTGGTATCTAGAATAATGGTACAGATGAACCTATTTCCAGGGCAGGAATAGAGATGCAGACACACAGAATGGATCTGTGGACATGGGGTGGGGGGAATGAGAACAGGAAGAACTGGAGGGTTAGGGCTGATAATCATTCACTGCCAAGTGGAAAGGAGAGAGCCAGGGCGGAAGCCGCAGGACAGCCCAGCTCGGCTCAGCGCTCCGCGTGACGATGGGTGGGGCGGAGGGGACGGAGAAGGTGGTCTCTTCTCATCAGTCTCTCAGGCTCTTCAGAAGATGTGCTAAGTCCCGTCTTTACACCTTTATATCCCCAGTGCCTGGTTAAAAAATAAGCAAAAGCCAAACCAAATAAGAAGCATTAGAAAAGTTTTTGTTGTGTTAAACTAAAACAAATGCAGCCGCTATGGAGAACAGTGTGGAGATTCCTTAAAAATCTGGAAACAGAACTGCCTTATGACCCAGCAATCCCACTGCTGGGCATACACACCGAGGAAACCAGAACTGAAAGAGACGCGTGCACCCCAGTGTTCATCGAAGCACTGTTTATAATAGCCAGGACATGGAAGCAACCTAGATGTCCATCAGCAGATGAATGGATAAGGAAGCTGTGGTACATATACACCATGGAATATTACTCAGCCATTAAAAAGAATTCATTTGAATCAGTTCTAATGAGATGGATGAAACTGGAGCCCATTATACAGAGTGAAGTAAGCCAGAAAGATAAACACCAATACAGTATACTAACACATACATATGGAATTTAGAAAGACGGTAACAATAACCCTATATGCAAAACAGAAAAATAAACACAGATGTACAGAGCAGACTTTTAGACTCTGTGGCAGAAGGTGAGGGTGGGATGTTCTGAGAGAACAGCATTGAAACAAGTATACTATCAAGGTGAAACAGATCACCAGCCCAGGTTGGATGCATGAGACAAGTGCTCAGGGCTGGTGCACTGGGAAGACCCAGAGGGATCGGATGGGGAGGGAGGTGGGAGGGGGGATCGGGATGGGGAACACATGTAAATCCATGGCTGATTCATGTCAATGTATGGCAAAAACCACTACAATATTGTAAAGTAATTAGCCTCCAACTAATAAAAATAAATGGAAAAAAAAACCCAAAAAACAAACAAATGCAGAGTGTATTCCCCGAGTGAGGAAGGTACAGGCCAGATCTGTGTACCTTGAAAAGGTTGTCCAGGAATATCTTAGTCCTGATGAGTCTCCTTGATCTTCACTGAGGACCCATCTCTGACAACTCTCAGTAGGACTCCCTCCTTTTCCAATCCTCATTAGAATTCTGTTCTTCAACAATGATGTAGACAGCTTTTCTTACTTACAAATATGTGGATATGACACAGAGTTGGGTAGATGAGTTTACCCAAATAAGACTGACTTAAAAAAAAAAAAAAAAGCAAAACTAGAAGGCTAAATATGTTTTTATTATCTAGATAAACTGTAATAGACACGTAAAATTCTACATCTTACTTCAAACTCACATTTTCCAATTACTATTGGAGAGGCTTGACTTATTAGCAGTTAGAATTTATAGAATTCTTTTAATTAAATTTAAACTTAAATGGAGCCATTTTTCTGCCAAGAACGCCAATTTCAATTTCAGATGCACATTTTGAAGGATAGTATTCAAATAAGAAAAGGCACATTCTCATGTTTATTTTTTTTCCTACAGACCAAGACAAATTGTGTGCAGAGTGTACTTTGAAAACTAATTCTATGAAGGTCATGAGGAAAATGGAGTGCCTATTCAGTATCTCACAGCCAGATTCTGTGTGCAAAGTAGTGTTTGAATTCTTTGTTCTCAGTAGAATTGAGTGCCTATATGATTTTGTGATTTTTTTTTCCCCTGAAACTTTTTTTCGCCTTGGACACTTGGCTAAATTTAGCACCAAGCCCCAGCTCAGGCATCATTTTTGCAGGGTAACTCCAACTCAGAAACATCACCTGGTCTCGCATTTCAGTCCTCCTTTGCTGGAAACTCTCTTTTTACTGTTACATTTATCCATGTATGAAAGTGAAAAGTGTTAGTCGCTCAGTCATGTCCTACTCTTTGCGACCCCGTGGACTATAGCTCGCCAGGCTCCTCTGTCCATGGAATTCTCTAGGCAAGAATACTGGAGTGGGTAGCCATTCCCTTCTCCAGGAGATCATCTCAAGCCAGGGATCAAACCCAGGTCTCTTGCATTGGCAGGCAGATTCTTTACTGCCAGAGCCATCAGGAAAGCCCTTATCCATGAGTAAGCCTCTCTATTCCACCAGACTTACATCATCCAATACATTGACCATTGCCATATGTGGCAATTTAAATAAAATACAATTAAGTTAAATTAAAAATTCAGTTTTTCAGTTGCCCTATCACATTCCACATGTTCAGTGGCCACACTTGGTTGGTAGCTACCATATATTCATCATCTTAGAAATCTCTGTCAGCTAGAACTGCACCGGACTGAGATCCTTGAAAGACACTCTTTTGTCCTGATCTCTAGATCCTCATTTATCTGGGGTGGTGTTTGGAACATGGAAGACCACAATAACAAACCACTGAACACAACTGAATTGAGAAACAGAGGCTATGCTAACATGGAAATAGAATCAGAGTTTGTGTTGCTCTAGATGCAGAGATAGAATTTCGGATGCATGAAGGCATGCAGGCAGATTTGAGTTCAGAGTGAAAAGCAGCTTTCTCTCAATAGACCTACTGGAAAATGGAGTGGGCTTTCTTGTTCACTGTTTAACTCAGACTGCAAACTCATTCTGTTAAAGTCAGGGATCAACTTTCAGCACTCTGATGCAACAGGTCCTTGCTTTGAGGTGGGAATTGCAAGCGGAAGAGAATAACTGAGTTTCAGTCGTTCTCATGAGCAACATTTGAGAAAGTTTTATGGAACTTTTCAGAAACTTTGCCTGTCGCAGTTCGGTCCTTGACTGTAAGCAACGATCCATTCTTCTCTTTGAAAAATCTCAAATGTATACCTTGTCTTTTCCTAAGATAGTTTTTATTAAACTAGTACAGCTCTAAAAGGTTATATTATTATTAATTTTAAGGAAATATGGAAACGGAACACTGAATTAAGGTTTCAATTTTGGTCCAGGAACAAGCACTAACTGTATTAAAGAATAACAGAAAATAATATCATATTTGATTTCAGCATCATGTACTGATGATGATGCTGGGGACACATCTTGTGAAGTTTTGAGACATTTGCCTTTCAAATGGGCTTCCCTGGTAGTTCTCCTGCCAATGCAGGAGATGCGGGTTCGATCCCTGGGCCGGGAAGATTACCTGGTAAAAGAAATGGCCTTTCAGATCATTGAACTCAGCTATATCTGGTTTACTTTGCACATCGTAGGCATTCAATACTTGTGAAGTGTGAAGAGACTGAATGCAATTGGTCTGATTTCTCAAGCCATCCTGATTGGTTCACTGAAAGCCCTAAAAAATTAACTGATTGATTTCAAAAAAACTGTTCGCTTTTTTGGAGCAGCAACATTTGTGTGCATGTGTATCTCATATTCAAAAACAGCAATTCTAGCCATAAACCAACAGGCTCAAAAAAATATTAAAATATACCTGAGAAAATGTGATTTTTTTTTAAAGGAACCTACACAGAACAGGCTTCAAGTGAAGTCTGAGGAAAGGCTTCAGTGAGGAAAAAAGGGAACTTGGGCTTTAGGAAAAAACCTTACTTTTATATCTGACAAAATTCTAGGCTTATTTATTGATAAGGCTTATGAATGATTTGGAGCAAACTTTTTCTTCTCTCAGTATGTCAGCTTCTTCCTCTGTTAAATGGGAATATAGACATCTTTCCTTTCAGAACAATGAAATACTGACATTGACCAAACCATTATTTTGGAGAGAAAGGTGGCAAACTCAGGATCATTAATTATCTTTCATCATTTATTAAGTGATTAAACACCTGTTAAGGGTTAAATTGTCACTCTCAAAAAGATACGTCAAAGTCCTGACCCCCAGTACCCCCAGAATGTGTCCTTGTTTGGTAAAGGGGTCCTTGCCGCTGTCATTAGTTAAGATGAGGTCATACTACAGTGGGGTGGGCTCTTAATCCAACATAATGAGCATCCGTGTAAGAGGACACAGCCGCACAGAGCATGCATGTGATGACGGAAGCAGAGATCGCAGTGATGGAGCTCTGAGCCAGTATCGGTGGCCACCACTGGTAGCTAGGAAGAGGCAAGGGACGGTCCTTCCCAGAGTCTGGGAAGAAGCAATGGCCCTGCCAGCACTAACACTTCTTGCCTCCTGAAGAGAGAAGTTTCTATTGTTTTCAGCCACCTAGTTTGTGCTGCCTTGTGATGGCAGCCCTGAGAAGCTAATTCCACACCCAGATGAGTTGACAGGTCTGTTTCTTACTTCTTAGTCAGATATTAAAAAAAAAAAAATCAATTGAGTGAAAATCAGTTGTGCAAGATCATGCAGCAGTGCTCCTTGGGCAGCCTCCCCTAGTCTCTTGTTTTCCTCATCCACTTCCTCATGACTTCCTGCTCAATAAAATGTGGCTATGAGAGTGGGAAGGGATAGGCAGCGACTCTGAAAATAAAGTTGGATAGGTATTTTCATATGTACAATTTTCTTAGGGCAAAGCTCTGTAGTTTTTAATCAGAATCTCTATGGGAAATCTAGGAACCAGGATCTCTTCTCTCATTTGACACTGAGGATCCAGAAAATATACTCACCTGTTGGGGATAAGCTGCCTGAATTTCTTTTAGCATCTAGACTACCAGACTAACCCTTTAGAAAAGGTACTCAGATCCAGTAATGTATTATAGCTGGCTGATAACAGCTCTTGAAAGCTGACTGGTGAATTTTCAGATTTTTTGGAAACCAGTATTTAAACATGGCCATTATAAAATTAAATAAACTTGCATTTAAGTGAATTATTTTAAAAGCAAGGTAATAAATACTTATAATCCATAAGTTCCTAATTATTTTTAACTGCATTGTGCTATTAACTTTTGTTCTTCAGGTTACTTACATCTATTGGATCTTTATGATAGACATACGATATAAGAGGTATTACTATGCCTCTCCTCCCATCTCCTGTTCCATCAAGTCAGTAGCTTGAAATCAATCATAGTAGAAAATTGGATCACCAAGGAAATTGATAGATGCTGCCAATGAGTGTTTTCACCTTTCCAACTTCTAACCAGGAGAGTTGATAATATTTATCAGCCTAATACTGGATCACACTTGCCTGGTTTCCCACTCTTCTCCTCCTGGGATTGTTACAGCTTTGATGATATAGAAGAAAGTTGAACTAGACTACAAGAGAGGGCCCTTGAACAAGGTTAAATCATACCCTTTTTTTTTTTATAGGAGAGTTCACAGAGGGTTTGACAACAGTACTTTACGTCTAGATCTGACCTTTATGAATATAAAAAAGTTGTCAGTTCTCCAATTACAAATTTTTCAGGGAACAAGATGCCACCATCTTTCTTATGACTTATCATGACCAAGTGTTCTCCTAAGATGGATAATAGTAAAATAGTTCATAACCTTCTCAAGACTTTTCCCTCTGGGTCCCAGATTTTGCATGATTGAACAACAATTTATGAGAACAATGAATCACGTTTTTCATTTGAAATATAACCCTTTTCTCTTGGGTGACCTTTTTGAAAAGTTTTAGTACTATCTATAACCTGCAGGAGACTATTTCTTGTTTGGTTATATGACAATGATAAATTTCTCTAGCTTATTTAAATTAAGTCATTTTTTTTTATATTTTGTTTTTTACTGTCTTGTGTTTTTTTTGTTTTTTTTTTTTTTTGACAATCAATCAAGTGTAATATACTAACTCAGACTTAATGAGTTTTAACTAGCTGAGATCTGGAGAAATTCCTTCTTTATTTTTTCTTTCATTATGTTTCCTGGGATTGTCCCTAAGTGGGAACATAATGATGAGAAACTCATCCTAGTTATTTATGCAGCTGTTTCAGATTTTTTTTCTGTAACTTCATTGACCTGTATTGTCCAACAACTGTGTATCAATCTGACAAAATTACTATAATCACAAAAATATATTGCTAGCCTTTACCCCCAAAGAAAAACAATTTTAAAATGCATTTTCTTTATTTTCTTGATGTTATAAACCAAATAGAAGGCAGATCAGTAGATATTTCTGAGATAGTTATTTTATTGTCAACATTTACTGTCTAGAGTTGGCAGAACTATCTAATGGCACAACTAATACTGTTCCTCTAGCCATGTGTAAATATCCTTTAGTTTCCCAGCTTATGCACATTTTGATAGCATTCCCATGCTTAAGCTTCCTGCATTACACAATATCCAAAGTATTTTTAGGGCAATGGGAATGAGAGAACCACATACAGTTTAGCCCAGATGATGGTGTCTTCTTTGAGGGAAAAAGAAGTCATCATCACTATCATCATCACCATAAAACATTACATTGTAAAACAAAATATTTTTGCAACACGTTCATTTCACCCTGGAAGAATTACAGATTTCCTCTTTAGATTACTCACTCTGTCTTCTTTTGTGGTTAAGATGGCAGTACTGTAATGCATTTGCTTGTCAAACATCATGGATGAGCAAGTCATTCACAATAGACCAGTGATGACTTTTGGCTATTGGTGAGATTCAAAATCAACTCATTTCTAACTAAACACCAACAAGAGTGCTCATTATTCCTTTAATTACATCTCTTTTTGTTTGTTTATTTTTCTCGGAACTTTGGTAATAAACCCATGACAGATGTTTAAAAAGCACTTGTTTTCAAAGAGGTGTTAACCTTGAAAGGACAAATGGGAGAGGCTGGGAGGACAGAAGGATAGATTTGCACCTGATATATTTTACCAGCAAGACTGAAAGGCTGTCCAGTGAGGAGCTGTAGCAGCACATGGTCTTTATAAAAGCCAGGAATGGAGCCCGTCGAGTTTCCTTTGTGTTTATTTCTTTGTATGCCACCAACACATAGGGAGGCTGTCCATCAGGGCTTCTCCACAGAGGAACTTCTGCCCTTCGGTCATACATTGTTCTGCCTAGGAGCCAAAGGTACATGGCTTTGAGCTAAGGAAAACTGGTATGTGCTGAAAACAAAGCTGTATAATGGGGTTGTAACTAGACTGAGTATAAGAAATGAATGCTGTCAAGGATGCAGGGGTAGGAAGTGACGTGATGTGTTTCCCACTGCTTTTGCCCTCTCCCGTTTCCTTAGCAACTTGGCTTCTTGATGGTCAGACCTGAGACAGCTAATTAAAATGCTGGGGGAAATCACTATTATTTAATTAAATAATGGATTATTGAAGGCCAACTGTTCAATGCATGATTGAAAATTCTGTTACACTAAGAGATCCCTTCCTCTTGGATCTATAATACACATCAAACCCAGTAATATGACCTTGGGGTCAATGGTAGAGCTCGTGTGACTTTAAGGAGAGGTTTGGGTGGAACTACTCAGACATAATAAAAGAGGTCAAATGCTACCTCTGTCTCGTCTCCTGAATGCCTCCTTTATGACCTCTTGGTGGCATCCGTAGGTTCCAGACATTACTAATAATGAAAGCTATGGTGCATTTAGAGATGGCACGTAACTCTTTGTTCTCTTGGAAAGATAAAGAAGAGAGTGGCAACCCTCATGATTCCTATCCCTATTTCTGTTCCTTTTGTAGGCACTGGCCATCAGGCTCCAGTTTATGGTGGTGATCCAAACTGTGGACGATTATGAATGACAAAGGCTGTCATTTGAAATCTGTCTACCTATAAAGAATCTTTATTTGCTATGTATTATAATTTCTTTGTGGTGGTCCACTCCAATCATCATTTGGATGTGATGCATATTAATATGTGTAATAATATCATCTTTCTTGATAGTGGCAGTCTATTAAGAGTAGTACACTGGGTGAGACAATGACAGAAATGGGGAAGAGCCCTCAAATAAGCTTACCTCTGTAGTTGTAGTTTTGTCATTTGTTAGTCCATATATATATATATATATATGTATATATATATATATGCCTTCAGTTATCATGTAAAAATAATACACAGAGCGTTTTTATGCCCATTTTCTTTGTCTTCTCATGTGGACATCAAATACTTCTACTGGTACAAACAGGAACAAAATCACAACTGGTTATGTGTCTCATGGAAAACAAATAGAATTGTCTTCTCAACTTGCTAAAATGAGATTTGAAATGATATGAATCAGATTTAAAGTATCCTATCTGGTGTCTTCTCTATAGATTGAGTAATTAAAGCATAATTCTTAGGCATGGCAATGCCCCTCTTAAATTTATCCCTGTCCTCTGGGTTAATGCTAAGGAAAAGCAGCGGTGTACCAATGGTTTTAACCATTAAAAATGCAATCTAGGAAAGTAAAAAAGGGTGGCAAAAGTGGAAGAACTGGCGAAAGAGAAATGAGTTCATATATACATTTAAAAATTTTATTTGTACGTTTTGCCAGCTTTAAGATGCAATTTACATATGACATCAAAATGCAAGGTAGGCAGTGTGATGATTTAATATACATAAATGTTGCAAATGATCACCACAATTAGGTTTTAACAATCCATCGACCTGACACAAAATTTGTGTATGTGTGTGTGTGGTGAGATCTTTTAAGATTTACTTTCTTAAGCAACTTTCAAATATGCAATAGAGTATTGCCAACTATAGTCATTGTGTAATACATTACATCCCTAAATTGTATACATCTTATAACCGGAAGTTTATGCCCTTTGGCCACTTTCATCTGTTACCACCTGTCTCCCTTACCCCTTCCTCCAGCAAACGCCAATATGCTCTTTTTCTGAGTTTGTTTGTTTTTCTAGAATCCACACATGAGTAAGATCATACAGTATAGGTCTTTGTCTGACTTATTTCATTAGGATAATGCTCTCAAGTTCCCATGTTGCCATGAATGGCAGGGTTTTCTTTTATATGGCTGAATAGTATTTTGGTATGTGTGTCTATTTTGTGTGTGTGTGTCTGTATATACATACACACACGCATTCTTTTTCCATTTGCCCATCAGTGAACACTTAGGTTGTTTTCATGTCTTGGCTGTTATAAATTATGCCACAGTGTACATGGGAGTGTACGTACTTCCTCGAGACAATGATTTTATTTTCTTCAGGTATGTTCCCAGAAGTAGAATTGTTTGATCACATGGGAGTTCCAGTTTTAATTTTGGGAGGAACCTCATGCTGTTTCCCATAGAGGCTGCACCAACTTACATTCCCATCAGCATTGAACAAAGGCTCCCTTTTCTCCAAGTCTTGCCAGTACTCCTTAACTCTTAGCTTTATTATCATAGTCATCCCGCCAGATGTGAGACTGTGTCACTGTGGTTTTGATTTGCATTCCCCTGATGGTTAGTGGTGTTGAGCCCCTTTCCGTAAACCTGTTGGCCACTTGAATATCTTCTCTGGACACATGTCTATTCAGGTTCTTTGCCCATTTTTTAATTGGATTTTTTTATTCTTTAGCTGTCACATGGGGCTCTGCAAACACCTCCCATCAGGTGAGGTCACAGCAGTGGGGTGCGCTTGCTGGATCCCTGACTGAGTGGGGCTAGAGCCTGGCCTCCTCAACCGCTCTTAGCTTGGCGGGTCTCAAGCTGTGCCCTCCCGCAGGATGGTAACGTCTAGCTGCCTTCTGTGTTCCAGTGGTCCCTTAGGTGGGGACTTTGGGTCTGATGGAGACTTGGACTGTGTGTTGTGATCAAGTGGGGGCTGGAGCTCTGCTTGAGGTTGGGCAGGGCCACACACTGGACTTCACGACCAGGTCGGTGTCTGACTGTGCTCCACTATGGGGCAAGGTCGCTGGCCAGACTCTCCTGTTCTGAGGGGCCTTCAGCTGTAGCCTGCAGTTGGGTAGGGAGAAAGTTTGTGCTCTGTGCAGGGATGCGGTGTACACCACATGTACACCACATGTACATGCGTAGGGCTGCAGGCTGTACTCTGTCGCTGGGAGGAGTCACTGAGAGGGCTGCACGCCTGGGCGAGGTTCAGCAGCTGGGCTGTGCTGTGCCGCAGAACTAGACTGTGGGCTGAGCTCCTGGGCTGCCCAGGGCCCCTCATCAGGCCCCCTGGTTGCTCAGGCCCTGAGGCTGTGCGTAAGAGCTGGCAGAGCTGCTGACTTGCCTCCCTGTCCAAGGTGCTTGTGGGATGGGCTCCATGGCAGCCAATGTTCTCTGCAGTGGGTTACCAGAAGCTAAACTCAGCACTTAGCGGGGGCTGGAATTTACTTTCCTCCACAGGCCTGGATGTAGAACATATCTCATCGGCTGAGAATCCAAATTAGGCAGAACTGCCAACTGAGCTCGCTGGCCAGAGAAGGCTCAGCTCAGCATATGGCCTCAGTCACTGGCTGGAGCTCTCAGCCCAGGTGCTTCTGCAAAGCAGGAATGCTGTCTGCCAAGATATTAGTGCTGGTTGCTGTAAGCCCCAGCCTCCTCCTCCATCTCTACCTGACACTCAGGCCGTGAGCCATCTAGATCATCCAGTGATCCACTTGAAGCAAGACCTAGCTAGTCTTCCCAGAAAATGTCCTGCAGTGCTCAGAAACTGGATATTCACCTTGAGGTCTCTCTTTTCAACTGGAGAAACCATAAGCTCAGAGGGGCTCTCTCTGTGTGACATTTGTTCCAGCCTGTGGGAGGGGTGATGTACTTGGAGCATAGCTGCTTCTCTTGCCTTCTATCATGATTTTTCTCAGTTTCTGTGCTCCAGGATGAGAAAGGCTTCAGACTCCCCACTGAGTTCTGGGAGTTTTCACAGTGATATCTTGTCTATAGGTAGTTGTTAGATGGTTTTCCTGAGAAGGGAACTGAAGTGGGGAGTCACCTAAGTCACCATCTTGTCCATGATGTCCTGGAGATACATTTTTATGATAAAAATATTCCATAAGGAAGAATAAACTTAGAGGTAAATATGCATATTTACCTCCAACATAGAGATGCAGAATTCAAGAATCCCAGATGAATGCAAAACTTATGATACTGATAATAGTTCGATAAAGTATGCCGTGGTACGTTGTTAGCTTTCACTTCTATAGAGGTTGGTCATTTACATCAGCCAGGCAGGAAGCGCAGACGGATGTCAAACCATCATGTAAGCACAGCTGTTTGAGTCGGTCTCATTATTACCTCTAAGCTGCTCTGACCTTGTCAGTTCTAGTGTACAGAGCACTTAAGTTTTGAGTCCTGTCAATAAATATCTGGCAGCTGATCCCCTTCCAACAGGGCATGACAAGGTCATGATGTTTTGCAGCCTCCTTTTCCTGCAAATGATAATGACCATGGATTCCAAAGAGATTGCTTTACTGCATGTGATATATCATCAGAAATGGTGTACTAACTCAAATGTAATCAACATAGGCCGATTTGAAGCAAATGATGGACAGGATTGTAGGAATGCCAAAGAGCTGTAAAAACAACAACAGCCAACAAAAAATAAAAATATTCCTAGCTGAAGTGAAGCAACTGATTAAGTTGTTCGTATGTACTCCTAGCTTCAAACATAGAACAAAATTAGTTGCATCTGGCATTATGGAACTTAACTTTCTAGCCTTTGTTGGAAAAGCACTGAGGTTTAATTATAGCAGCTGTGATAATTTAAGAAGATGTGGTTACATGTAGAAAAGCCCAAGCTGACAATGACAGATTTTGTAATAAATTTATAGTAAGTTTGAACATGGGTATCAGCCAATTAAATGAGCAATCAAACTCCAAATAGAATTAGTTTCCTTTGAGCTGTCAACTCTATGGAGAGCCCCATTACTTGGCAAAAATAGACAACTTATAGAAGAAATCCATCAAAGTATATTGTCTGGAACTAAACAAGAGCTGAGGTAGCAACTGTGTTTATAAGGGAGAAAAACCTAATTTGGAATCAAGATCAACTATGAAGTTTTAACTGACAGTCAGAGGCAAGTTAGAAGCTTGAGAATAGAAACTAAACCCCCATTATCTTTAGTGACTATATAAATATAATATGATATAAGTAAAATTTCTAAATAAACTATTAAACATAAATTAATGTATTTATAAATAAATATATATTAAATTTTTCATAGTATAAATATTTCATATATATTAGAAGTACAGTAATTTTTTGCTTTCAATATAGCAAAATTTGAACCTGCAAATTTAATTGTCTACAGAACCAGGAAGTTAGCATAAATAATAACATAAAGAGCCCAGTGTCATATAATAATGAATGTCGGGGACCATGGCCATCTGGGGAGCTCGTGACTTATTTAAAGGCATTCCCATTCAGTTTTCTGATCTATAAAACTTCTTTTTTGCTAATTCAAATGCTGGCGATTTTAGCCAGTAAGCCCCCAGGTCTGGAAACTCAGGATGAGACCATTAAATAATTATTTGAGCCAAATTCACTTAAGGATATATTATGTAAAGATGAGAGTGATTTTGCTATTCCAAGTGAAAATATGAAGTAGCACCAGATTTTATGCATAATGTTACTCAAAATGCCTCTGAATCCCATATGTAGAAATGTTAAGTCCTCACCTAAAAAAGCAAGCCATAATAAATATTAACTTTTTCGTAGCATGTTTTGAGTTCCCTGGTAAAGGTTGCTCTGCAAATCCATTGCATTCAATTGGCTGAAATCACACTTTCATGTTTATTGATAGCTACCCCTTACTTAGCTTAGTTATTCAGCTGACTCGTGAACCATTTTTGCCATTGATCATTAGTATCTATTCTGCTTAATTACACTTCTGCTGATATCTCAGTAATTTCTACTTAATTTGCTTCCAGAGAAGTGGCTTGGAAACGGAAACCTTTAACCATTTCCATTGCTAGAGGGTATGCTTCTGCCTAGTAGTATTTCTCTATTTTTCAAAGAGAAGATGTTCTATGGAGAGAATAATGAAGACCATTTCCTGTTGGATCTAACGAGTACTTGCAATATACAAGTTTAACTTAATTATGAGTGAATTCTCAGGATTTAATAGAATATCCATATACTTAAATTGGTAATAAACTCATGGCATCAGTGTAAAGTATTTAAAGCTATGTAACGTTTTCCTAAGTTAGTGATTTCACTAGCATTGTCCATGTTTCTGAAATATACCATTATTACTCAATAAAATTTGTAAGTAGATGAGTGAATATAGTATACTTAACAGCTATTATTAACAAAAAATTGTGGAGTATATAAATTTAGGAGAAATTTCTCAATAAAAATTATTAAGTACTGAAGCAACAGTACCAATGTTGAATTAGGCTGAAAATAAAAGAAATGCCAAACACTAGTGATTGTTAAATGAAAGGTTACAAATGAGTCTCTGCTTCCGTCAACAATGCCAAAAGTAATGATTGTAATAAATGCTGTATATCAGAACACACCCCACATTTACAACCCTCAATTTCAGGATTATACTAAAGAAGGCGTTGTAACAGACATGAAAGGATTAGATCAGAGCATGTAGGTTAGGATAATGGGAGTAGAATATTCTAGCCCTCATTAATAATCCCCTTGCCACTCTGGATTTTTATCACTTTCTATTATTCATGAGTGCTAGGAATTGTTTCTATCTTAACTGATCTTATTTCCGTATATCAAAGCATAATGTCTTTTCTCCTTTTATTTTTAAATTGGAGAATAATTGCTTTATAATGGTGTATTCGTTTCTGCTATACAACACTGTGAATCAGATTTGCATGCGTGCTAAGCCGCTTCAGTCATGTCCAACTCTTTGCAACCCTGTGGACTGTAGCCCACCAGGTTCCTCTGCCCTTGGGATTCTCCAGGTAGGAATACTGGAGTGGGTTGCCATGCCTTTCTCCAGGGGATCTTCCCGACCCAGGGATGGAACCTGTGTCTCTGCAGCTCCTGTACTATAAGCAGATTCTTTTGTTCTCAATGTAGCAAAATTTAAACCTGCAAATTTAATTGTGTACAGAGCCAGGAAGTTAGCATAAATATTAACATAAAGAGCTCCTGCTTGAGCCTCCTCCCGCCCCTCCACCCTGTCTCTAGGTCGCCAGCACCGAGCTGAGCGCCCTTCGCTCTCAGCAGCTTCCCCACTGGCTGGCTGTTTAACACGTGGTCGTGTACACACGTCTCTGCCCCTCTCTCAGACTGTCTCATTCCCCTCACGCCCTGTGTCCACAGGTCCATTCTCTACATCTGCATCTCTCTTCCTGCCCTGCAGTTAGGTCCAGCTGTACCATTTTTCTAGACTCCACATATATGCCTTGTTGTTTAGTTGCTACATCCTGTTAAATTCTTCGCGACCTCATGGACTGTGGCCGGCCAGGCTCCTCTGTTCATGGTACTTTCCAGGCAAGCCTACTGAAGTGGGTTGCCACTTTTTCTCCCGGGGATCTTGCTGACCTAGGGGTTGAACCTGTGTGTCCTGCCGTGCAAGCAGGTACTTCACCACTGAACTACAGAAAGCCCATATATATGCATTAAAATACAATTTTTTAAAATTTATTTAGAACTCATCCTGAAAAATATATACAAGAAGCTAAAAGATTTTCTGTTAAAGATGTCTGTGATTCTTTAAACTCATGTTTTCAATAAAAGATGGTCATAATGTAATAAAAAAAAAGTCAGGAGTGTTCCTCAAAGGCCAGAACTATTGGTCACATATAAAGTATTACCGTTCAAGGTTGGGACTGGCTGTATATGCAACATCATCCATTAGACCCCAGAACAGCCTAACCATTATGTTGTTTGTGTGGTTAGGGAAATAGTGCTGGTGATTCCAAATTTAGAGAAAAAACAGATAAAGTCAGGATTTAAAAATATTGTATAAGCTTTGAATTCAGACCTAGCAATTAAGGTGATTTTGGGGGGACCTTATGTTAGATATTCGTGTCTATTAACATTTCTCCATCATATAGATATAGAGGGTAGAGTAAGTCTGCTCATCCTATGTATTAGTAGAAAGATAAAAATTTATTGACATTTAGTTAGGTTCTGGCATTTAGAGTTAGGTTATTTAAAGGTTCCGTTAGATCCTATGGAAATTTTCAAAAGCAGTCATATGTTTTATGTTCTGAACTGGACACCCAGCATTAAAAGTTTTAATGTGCTTCACCTATAGACTAACCCAATTGAAATCATCTCCCTATTGGCTTTCAGAGTCAATGACATTGTCTCTGGTCTAATCATGTCTTGAGTTTTATTGTTGAAACCCTGGTGAATTCTCTAGGTAGAGGCAATGAAACAGCAGGAGTAACTGTGAAACTGCACCTCACAGATGTTTTTTAAAAATCAAATCCATCAACTATTACTACCTTAAATTCACTCAAAATTGATTAGACCCACTCATGTGATCTTGCCTCATCCTGATTTGGTTTAGTTTATGTTGTAATTAATCTTTGCAAAAATCTAATTCATCCCCAAGCTTCTTTCATGCCATGATCTGTTTGTGTAAATCTTCTGCAACAAAATACCCTGTCTAATTTGATCTGTTGTCATGATTGGAAACAGTAAGTTGATACTGCTTTATTTCTACAGTGATATAATTAGGATGCCCACGCTTTTCTAATTAATCTAATCTAAAATTGCTTTGGCTATTAGATATCCTAATAGAAAGTAACGCACTGTTTTTCTTTCTTATCTCTGTCATTAGTCAGGAGAATTAATTTCACCAAATTTGAAACACACCCAATGTTTATTTGCATATTTAGTTATCAGTCTAAGCCAAAGTTCTTTATCAAATATGCTCCATTGCTTATTTGTTCTAGGAAAAATATGTCAGATTCAGTATGTAAAGAAAAAGAGATGTATCCATGGGGAGATACATACCTAGAAGTTTAAACTTCAAGTTAACCTTTATATGAATAATTTTTTTAAAAAAGGAAGAGGGTACACGTTGAAAAGCTTGCAAATAATTTTTCCTGAATTTTTATCTTAGTGAAACATCATTGTGCAAATCCACATTTCTATCTTTTGATGTACAGCAAACATTATTTTTACAAATGGCATTGCAGTGATTATAATTAAAAGTATTTTTTAACGTGTAATTCACATTTGATTTTTTAATGAAATGATTTAGTAACGAAGCTAAAGAGGGAAAATTTGCTAAACAGCATTAGAATGTAGCTGTACCACCTTCCAAGAAAACTGGCCTGATTTATCACTCAGGGTGTGTTTAAATCTGATATTAAGTTTGTTGCACTTATATTAAAAATGCAAATTTAATTATGTGACTCACAGTAATAATTAATTGACTGCCATGTAATAAATATGTTGACAAAATTACTCCTTAAAAAATCCCTAAGTTCCTTTACTAATAATCTGACTGAAAACATATAAAAGGATGTAAATAATAATAGTTTAGTTTACATTCAATTGTTGATAGGAAAATAGTTTTGATTGCACATAATTGAAAAAAGGTATCAATAATACTCATTGATGCTTGCATCTAATGAAAACCCTTCTGTTTAGAAACAATTCTATTTTAAATTAATCTTTGAACATTTTTATCATGTATTTCAATTCTTAAATTATTCACTTTCTAAAAACATAATCCATTCTCCATGTGGTTTCACTTTTGACTATATTTTGTTCCTCTTATAACTAAATTCAGCGTTTTAATTTATTTCCCAAGGTTATAGCTCTTTAAATTTCACAAGTTGTATCTTCAGTTCAAAAATAAGCCTTGTATACCTAAGGAATGTTAAAAATCAATCTCTTTAAAAAAACATTGTAATGAAAATGTTATTGATAATAAAGTACACAAATAAAAAAGAAACTTGTAATGAGATAAAATTGCTATATAAAACATTTTTGATGAAGGAATGCATTTGGGGCAAAATTCAGATTAATTTTAATTAAAAGAATTCTAATGAATGGTTTCAAGTCTCCCTTCCTACTCATTAAGTTCATGGGCCTTGCCTTAATTTTCTTTTCTCCCAAGATATTCCAGCTCTTTTTCCATATTTTTCATATTATATATCATAGATATATTGATTCTTGACTGTATCATACTTTCATATTATAATGAATATGCGCTTGACCCTTCAGCAACATGTGAATTAGTGGTGCTGACCCACAGTACAGTTGGAAATGCATAAATAGCTTATAGCTGATTCTTCTCTATTCCTTCCTATCTGGAGTTCCTTATCTGAGGTTCACATCTATAGGTTAAACCAAATGTAGATTGTGCAATACTAGTAAACATTTATGGAAAAATCCACATGTAACTGAATCTGCACAGTTTAAACTATGTACTTCACAGATCAACTCTGTGTGTGTGTGTGTATGTTGTGTGTGTGTGTGTATGTATATACAAATTTAATTGTGGTATTGGAGGCTTCCCTGGTAGATCAGACAGTAAAGAATCTGCCTGCAATGCAGGAGACCCAGGTTTGATCCCTGGGTTGGGAAGATCCCCTGGAGAAGGGAATGGTAACCCACTCCAGTATTCTTGCCTGGAGAATCCCATGGACAGAGGAGCCTGGTGGGCTATTGTCCATAAGGTTGCAAAGAGTTGGACACACAATTATAGTATATAATTAACTGTATATAATAAATTTTAAAAGCTAACTTAAAAAGTGAAAAAAAGATAATGTGGATTCCTTTGATGCTTTGATGAGGGAAAAAAAATAAAACCACTCGACATAATTAGTCATGGAAATGCAAATTAAAAAACAGTGGCACGCCCTTACACACCCACCACAATGCTTAACTTGTAAAGACTGACATGCAAAGTGTTGAGAAGAATGTAGAACAGCTAGTCTACTCATACATTGTTGGTGGAATGTAACCAAGAAGCTATCCCATTTGGAAAGCTATTTGACAGTTTCAAAAACATATGCCTTCCTTTTGGCTCAGCAATTCCACTTCTAGGTATATATGCAGGAGAGATGAGTGTGTATGCCCATAAGATGATTCATCGAAGAACAGTCATAGAAACTTTATTCATCATAGTATAGAGTTGGAAACAACTCAGGTGTGCCAAAACAGGAATAGAAATAAGCAAATTCTCGAGCAATGAAATACTGCTCAGTAATGAGGAGGATGTGCAAACTGTTAGATACTATGTTGTGAATAATCTCAAATATGTTATTTTGGGAACAAGAAACCAAAAGGGAATGTATTATGTGAATATATTTATATGAAGTTCTAGAAAAGGCAAACCTATTTCTCATAATAGAAGTCAGAATAAAAGTTACCTCTGGGGGAAGACGTTACCTAAAGAGGAGCACAATGAAAGTTCAGGTGACGGGAAGTGTTTTATAATTCAATTCCAATAGAGAGCACAAACATAAACACCTGTACATACAAATATTAGTTAACCTATGCAGCAAGCTTTGTACATTTTACCAAGTGTAAAGTATACCTTAAGAATAAAAGAAGCGTGGTATTTTTGATTATTGTTACATAGAAAAAAAATAGGATGTTTTGATAATATTAATTATCCTTAAAAAATACATAAAGGCCTTAAAGCCTGAGTCTAATTCCTCTTTAGCTTCAGCCCCCCTACCCTTGCTTTCCATAAAATGTTTATCTGTAGCCTTCTTAAGAATTGTTCTTGTCACATAGCGCATTTTCAAAGCTTAAAAACTTTGCCTATACCATAGGAAAAAAAAGAAACAGTTTACAAATCAGTTGTTACTGGATACAGTGTCTGCCTCTGTACCTGAGTTACTGTATTTGAAAAATGGTAAAAGGCTTTGTGACTACAACAAAAATATTCATAGGTAGATACTTGTATATATCAAGACTATACTAAGTATTATTAAATGTACTATTCCTCATAGTCACAGTAAAATTAATGGATCTTATTTGATTTTAGTGAGTTCTGGAGTTCAGTACTTTGAATCTGTACCATTACAGACCATATACTTAACCATGTATTATTTTATACTGGATCTTTCAAGTGTAATGATTATGTTAAACGACCAGAACAGCTGGTCTGTTTTGAGTCCCTCTACATTTGGGCCATTGTAATAAATGAGACAGATCACTTGCTTATTATAAGATCAACCATTGCAATTTCTTAAATATATATTTGAAGGACAAACAATTATTTGGAAAATATGTCTAACTATTTGTGCTCTTCAGAGGTAGGTACCTTAAATAGAGTGTTTCTCTACTTTTAAAAGAAGGAGATTAGCATTATGGAATACAAACAAGGGTAAAAATGTGAAGGTGTTAGATGCTCAGTCATGTTTGACTCTCTGCGACATTGTGGACTGTAGCCCACCAGGCTCCTCTGACCATGAAATTCTCCAGGCAAGAACAAGATCTTAGATATTCTTAGGCATGTACAAAAAGGGTGATGTCATCTCAGATTCTGGACATAAGATCACTGGATTTAAGTTCAGAAATAATCTAAGAAGATCTTTTAAAAGAATGGTTTAGGTGCCACATAAGCATCTGAAGTTGAAAAGAAATGCTTGAGAGATCAAAGTAAAGGTGGCCCCCTATTTTCTGGTGAAATAAGTATGATTTCATCTATATTGTGGAGGACTTGAGTTCTCCATTTAAATTCCCTCAAATGAGAATAAAAAATAACCCATAGATATTATTCAAAATGCTTTTTTCCCTCAAATAATTAAAATTAGAATCTAATATTCTGCTAAGGAAAGGAAAATTCAAATGTAAAATTATCATCCTGTCAACTCCATTAGAATTTTGATAAAGAAGAAACACCAACAATTTCACTCAGATTCTAGAATATCACTAAATCTCTTTTCTCTATTAATTTTCTGATTTCCAAACTAATGATTCATGGTAAGAAGTTTAATAGTATTCATAGCTGATTTTAAGTTCATTTAAAAACTATGTATAGTGAACCCCAGACATGGAAGAAGCAGGAATCTTTCTGATCTACCAGCTAGTCAATACCTTAGAGAGTTTTAGGATGAACGTAAACGTCATTCTTTCAGCTGAATTAAACACTAAATCACAGTATGAGTGTGGTTACTCTTAGGCCCTCTTAGGTACAAATGCAATTTCAGAGTTTCTCCAGCTCAAGTTATTGACATTTTCCTGATGTAGATTAACCTTCACCTTGTTTTGTGTAGTTCAGTTCAGTTCAGTTGCTCAGTCTTGTCTTACTCTTTGCAACCCCGTGGACTGCAGCATGCCAGGCCTCTGTGTCCATCACCAACTCTCAGAGCTTGCTCGAACTCATGTCCATCGCTTCGGTGATGCCTTCAACCATCTCATCCTCTGTCGTCCCCTTCTCCTCCAGCCTTCAATCTTGCCCAGCATCAGGGTTTTTTTTCAATGAGTCAGTTCTTCAAATCAGGTGGTGGGAGTATTGGAGTTTCAGCTTCGGCGTCAGTCTTTCCAATGAATATTCAGGACTGATTTCCTTTAGGATGGACTGGTTGGATCTCATTGTAATCTAAGGGACTTTCAAGAGTTTTCTCCAACACCGTAGTTCAAAAAACATTAATTCTTTAGTGCTCAACCTTCTTTATGGTCCAACTCTCATATCCATACATGATTACTAGAAAAACCAGAGCTTTGACTAGATGGATCTTTGTTGGCAAAATAATGTCTTTGCTTTTTAATATGCTGTCTCGGTTTGTGATAGCTTTTCTTTCAAGGAGCAAGCGTCCTTTAATTTCATGGCTGCGGTCACCATCTGCAGTGATTTTCGAGCCCAAGAAAATAAAATCTGTCACTGTTTCCACTGTTTCCCTATCTATTTGTCATGACGTGATGGGACCGGATGACATGATCTTAGTTTTCTGAATGTTGAGTTTTAAGTCAGCTTTTTCACTCTCCTCTTTCACTTTCATCAAGAGGCTTTTTAGTTCTTCTTCACTTTCTGCCATAAGAGTGGTGTCATCTGCATATCTGAGGTTATTGATATTTCTCACGGCAATCTTGATTCCAGCTTATGTTGCATCCAGCCCAGCATTTCTCATGATGTACTCCACATATAAGTTAAATAAGCAGGGTGACAATATACAACTTCGATGTACTCCTTTAGCACAGCTTTGTTTAATTGCTGGTGACTTTAAACTCCCTTATGTCACAGTCATATTTTGGGTGTGTGTGTGTGAACTGGAAAATTTTAACATGTTTTGTAAACTACCTTAGATAAATCTATTTCTTCTGGCAGTTAGTGTTTAAACTATTCAACCAAAGAGGCAAACATTTCTCCCTAAAAACATTGATAAAAATACTGTAGCCATACAGAGCAGAATAAGACATGCCCTTCAAAAAGTAGATCTGATATTTTTAAAACTGCATTTGAAAATCTTTGTCCTTGCTTTGGATATAACTTTAAAATTGTATAACTTTAATAGTTATGGTTTAATTCTAAATAAGAACAAAAAATGCAAAAATCCGCTTTCATGTGCACTTCCACTGCATTGTCCACTAGAAGTAATGACAGTATAGTATGTTACTTCATATTATGGAAAGTCATGACCCACCAAATTGCAACAAGATACACGGTTAAAAAAAATTAGTTTTTTCTCTTTGCTTAAGTACATAGTACAAGTCAGAATACTTGGTTTATTGAGACCAATGAACCCTATAAGGGAAAATCCTGTACAATCAAAGGGTTCTGCAACTGTGTCAAATTATAAAAGAAATGAGCAAAAAATAACTGTGTTAAAATAGTTTTTTCCATGACTCTTAATATTGGAATTTTGTCAGCAACTAAGAGGTTAAACTGTGGTGAGCCAATTTCTATTGAAATGTGTTTGTTGATTAGTAGGGATTTTCTTGTAGCTCAGTAGGTAAGGAATCTGCCTGCAATGTAGGAGAGCTGGGTTTGTTTCCTGGATTGGGAAGATCCCCTGGAGAAGGAAATGGCAACCCACTCCAGTATTCTTGCCTGGAGAATCCCATGGACAGAGGAGCCTAGCGGGCTACAATCCATGGGATCGCAAGAGTCGGTCCCAACTTAGCAACTAAACCACCACTACCACATCTATAAGATGCTAAAAGGTAGTTAGTCATCTTTAGCCAAAGGTATATCTTATGTCAATGTGCAGTGGAAATGCACTTTGGAAAGTACTTTGGAAATGATTTATAGAATTTGTTACTGACTTCAGTTTTATCAGAAACTTTGTGGTATTCAATAGTGGTGATGTGTTCTATTTTTTAAGATGGGTGGAGAATTTACAAATGTTCACTTTACTATTATGCTTCATGGCATGCACGTATATTTTTACTTATATGTCATTTTATGCATCAACAACTTTCAGTAAAAATTAAAATTTATTGTGTATCACTAACTATTCTGAAAGAACACATAATTTAAGCCTAATTCTTTATTTCAATCTTCATCAGACTTTCCCCCCCAATGGTTTTATCTCCAGTTCTCTAATTATTATTTTAACTAAAAAAATAATTTAAAAATAGATGTAACCAAACATAGAAGTTTGTGAAATTTTTCAATATCCATATTAAATCCTAGATCTTTGGATACCAGGTACAGTTAGCAACCTTAAACTTGTACTTGCATTGATAATATTCAAGGCATGTGTGGAGAAATGGACCACAAACTTATAGGGGACTGGTAAAAACCAGGGCTCATCACCATCCCCCACCACCCAGAAAAGGGAAAGTGTGCATATGCTATGAGATACAGTTTAAAAAATTTAGTATACTAGTTGCAGATCTTCTAAATCCTTCCGTTTCTGGTAGACGCGGGACTTAATGTGCAAATATAACACTACAGGTTTCCCAATGTTGTTCCTGATGCAGACTTACAGGATTTCATTCTGCCTGAGTTATTTCATGCCAGTGTTTCAGTTTGTTTCTGTTACCTGTCTGTAATCCGTTTGTTTAGAGGATTTGGGTTGCCAAAAGTATTTATCCATGCCAAAGCAGAATCTCTGTTCCACTGATGTGTGCCTGTCCCTGTCTTAATTTTTAGTGTACATGTGACTTTCAGTGTTAATAAAATTGCTTGAGTATTCAAGAGATGGAAAGTGAAAGTGTTAAGTCACTCAGTTGTGTATGACTCTTTTTGACTCCAGGGACTGTAGCCTACCAGGCTCCTCTGTCCATGGAATTCTCCAGGTAAAAATCCTGGAGTGGGTACCCTTCCCCTCTGCAGGGGATCTTCCCAACCCTGGGATCTAACCTGAATCTCCTGCATTGCAGGCAGATTCTTTATGTCTGAACCACCAGGGAAACCCATAGCTGGCACTAAATCACTAAATTATTCTCCTTAAGTCCAGTGGTACCAGTGCTGGGCTAAACAGCACACACATAGAAATAAGTACTTACATTATGTTGTCGGATACCCCACAACATCGGTTTTACCTAAGCTCTGAATAAGAAAATTGTCTTAGTTGTTCCCAACCTGGCTTTAATCTGTCTGTCTTCACTAACTTCTTTATCTTCCCCCTTTATTCTCTATCCCTTCCTTCCTTCCTTCCTCCCTCCTTTCCTTTCTCTCTCTCTTCTTTCCCTCCCTCCTTGCTCAATTTTCTTTCTTTTCTTTCATCTTTATAAGAAAGAGTCTGCTTGTCTTAACAGCTATAATTTTGTTTGGATTGCTTCAACTTATCCTTAATTAAATATTTCTTCCTCAGGGACATTTACCATGAACATGTCCTTTTTTTTGTCATAGCATGTAATTTATGTTGCTCCCTGAAATACAAAAGAACAGAGTAGTATGATACATACAATATTGAATGTGCTTAAGCAGCATTTATTGTTGAACATTAAAATGTATGAATAAATGAACAGGTGAATAAATGAATGCTATAACCTAGTGTATATTCAAAATATAGTTGCTTCATAAGTAAATGATGTCTTTCATTTTTTACTTTAGAGATACACAAAGTAAAAGCTGGAATCATTGAATTTGGACTTTTCTACATATATAATACAGATACGAATCATCTTGTTTTATACCAATGTCATGGTTGCCTTTTAAAAAATATTTATTTATGTATATGGCTGTGGTGGGTCTTAGTTTCTTAGTTGCAGCATGTGGAATCTTTTTTAGTTGTGGCATGCAAAATCTTCAGTTGTGGCATGTGGGATCTTGTTCTCTGTCCAGGATCTAACCCAGGCCCCCTGCATTGAAAGTGTGGAGTCTTAGCCATTGTACCACCAGGAAAGTCCCACAGTTGTCTTTTATTTTTTCATTTATTTATTTTAATTTAATCGCCATTCTCTCCTCTTATGAGCATTTGAAGACTGGAGTTCAGCACCGTGGAGAGTTCCAAATTGTGTTGGCTCAACAAAGCCTCTGAGGCTTGAATTTTTCTGAGACAACTAGTAACTTTCAGTAGTAATCCACATATTAAGCACTGTTATTTGCACTGACTAGCTCCTATACTATTTAGCACAATTATTTTTTTTTTTAATCTCATGTTTTTTACAAATAAGGTAACAGCTTTACGTAATCCAAAAACTGATTCCAGAATTCAGGATCTTTTCCCACAGCTCATGGCCTCTTCAAATCCATTTGTGCCTATAGGTTTTATAACTGGTGTCAAAACTTCATTTCTCTCTTTTACCTGTATGGTCCATGAGCCTTTAACAGTCAGTACTTCCTAATTTTGCAAAAGACATTGGACTTAGCCAGTGATTTTAGAATAAGTTCTAAGGTAGAAAACTCTATATTTTAAAATGTTACTTTCTGTATTTTTTAAATGCAAGAGAAGTTGGATTCTCTGCTATGAGACCTTCCCTGGGTTGGAATCTCTAGAACACTTGTATTTTATGTATCTGTACTTGCAATTTAAGCTCACCTCTATGTTTTAGGACCCGCATGCTTATAATGGCTACTGTCATCAGCCTCTGAGCTCTGCCACCTCCATTATCCTTAAGCCTTTTTCCTTCTTGTTCATAAAGCATTGTCTGTATCGAAGATCCTAAGACATATTATAATATTTTATACAGAGATATATTACAAATTCTCTGATTCCTTAGGCCATGTGTTGCCAAACTACAGCCTGTTGGTCAAATAGAGCTCGCTACTCATTAAAAAAAAAAAAAAAGTTTTATTATATTCCAGCCAGGTTCACTTGTTTGCATATTGTCTGTGACTGCCTTTTGTGGTAAGACAGCAAAGCAGAGACCCTATGGTCTACAAAGTCTTAAAGATGTAAAGTCTAAATTCTGGCCCTTCCGATCCCTAGTTTGGACCTAGGAAATTATTAAGTGTGGTTTTCAATAACATATTAGAGGGAGGAAGTTTGTCTGGATCCTAGAAGTCACAAATGACACAGATTACGGTCACATGCAGGTAAACTAAAAGTGAACCAGATGTGTGAGAAGCAGAGTGAGGGAGACGTGGGAATGTGGTAGGTAAACGTTTTGCCTAAGAAATGCAGCGGCCGCCTTGCTCCAAATCAGTTTGCCTAGTTGGGTGGTGGACAGTGTATTGCAAACCTAAATTTTCAAAGAGAAGATTGAAATTTATATTATTATGCACCTTGCTTATAGTTTCCTTTGTTGTGCAAAATCTTTTAAGTTTAATTAGGTCCCATTTGTTTATTTTTGCTTTTATTTCCAATATTCTGGGAGGTGGGTCATAGAGGATCCTGCTGTGATTTATGTCAGAGAGTGTTTTGCCTATGTTCTCCTCTAGGAGTTTTATAGTTTCTGGTCTTACATTTAGATCTTTAATTTCAGATAAATAAAACTGAGTAAATATTTTAGAATTTCATGCTGCCCCATTTTGTTTTGTCCCAAAAGCAAAATAAACCTAGATCATTAGTTGTAATCTCAGCCTTACAAATTTTGGTTCTTACCTAGAAATATTAGACTGAACCATATTGTAGCACAAAGTAGGCAGATTATAAATTTGAGGATCACTATTTTAAAATAGTTATAATGTAATTTCCAGTACTTCAGTTAATATATTCATACAAGTAATAGTGATGTTATTGATCAAGTCCCTGAAGGTTTTCTTCAAAACTTCACTTGCACCAAAAGTTATTTGAAACTAGTAATCATCAAAGAGAAAAAGGTCATATACCATTCCTAATCAATGTGATCTGCTTCACATTCCTTGTTAGTTTTTAAGTGTTAGTCACTCAGTTGTGTCTGACTCTTTACAATCCCATGAGCTATCCCCAGCAGGCCCTTTGTCCGTGGAAATCTCCACGCAAGAATACCAGAGTGGGTTGCCATTTCCTTCTCCATTAGTTCTTAAATCTCAATGTAAATGTTAATGTGATCTAATTAGCCTTGGGTGGACTCCTGCCAATATTTATAGAGGCAAGGAGAAAACTGTAACAAATACCTTGATTGTGTTTTCTTGCATCTCTCTCTCTCTTTTTTTTTAAGTCTTTTCAGGACAGCAAACTTTCTAGTTACAAGGGTATGAGATCTGTAGGGTATGGATAGGTTTAGCACCCTAAGCTGAGAACTGGGTAGAATTTAATAAAAGAGCTTTAAAGAGAAGAGGCAACACTTAGGAAACAAGTACAAAGTCCCTGGGCTAAATAGTTCCTTGGTACCTCTCACAGAGATAAAGGGAGGGCCAGGGTATACAACCCAGAGGGAGCATTTTGCTGCTACCTGACAAGAGATTTTGGTAGAGAGAGAACCAACCAGCTGTGCCTCAGAAGCTAGGGAGCAGGGTGACCAAAAGCATCCTGTCCTTATTCCCATTCTTCTCTCTCCTGTGGGTTCCTCACTTTGCTGAACCTTAGAAGTCTGAGGGAAAGACTGTCTATTGAGACCATATCCATAAAGGTCAGCTTCCTGGGGCACAGGGCAGAGGGCAGAGGTGGTCAGATCGACTCTGAAGAGGTAAAGAAGGAATACTGAGCCCAGTGGCCATCTTCGCTCGTTACATGAAGAGTTCTCTTAACCTTTGAAAACTGTAATGTCTTCTAAAGCCAAAAACACAGTAATGTAGGACATGAATGGGAAGGTTTTTCTGTAAAAGCAATTGAAGTGAATGAGCTGTGAGTGAACACTTGTGCAGAGAGCATCAAATGTATCTGTTAATGACTGCTATTGTATCTTGTTCTATTATGTGTCTGGTGAGCTGCAAAGTCAAGTGAGGGTGACAGACACAGGGGAAACTGAAATGGTCTTCCCCTTATAGTGTTCTCAGGGGGGAAGGGCTGAGCCAACAATTGCTATTCTGAAAAAAACTTGCATGTATCTCCTTCTAAGGAATGATTTCCATAGAGAAAAGGAGAAAAAGTAATATGCTGCAGCTTTCCCCAGTACTGGGCTTGACTAATTTTGAAGTTCAATTGATTGCTTTAATCAGACCATGTTCTTGTAAGTGTTACCGTAATCGAGGGGAATAAAGCACTTTGCCATTAATTCTACTTGAAGCCTGGCCTGATAAGGAAAATAAACTTGGATGACTTGATGAATATTGCATGATTCTGGAAAACCATAATTACTGTTTTGGGAAAAGCAAGCAGTTGGATACTGGCTACATTTGATTTTTTCTGGACTTTCCTTAAAAGCCCTGGTTTTGAGTGAAACATACCTACACATAACTGCATGGAATAGATGTCTTTGGGCTGAAATTTCCAAACTTGGTTTCAGCAGTTAAGTTGCAGTTAAAATATTGGGATAGGTAAATTGTTTTCAACTGTTTCCTGGTTATAGAAATAGGAATAATTGTCTTTTTATGTGCGCCTTAATGTTTCAGTGTATAAATTCATCTAAGTGGCTTTTCAGCTCAAAATCTCTATTTATTGAAAGCATACATTTGAAAATATCCTTTTAGTAGAATAAGCACAAATAAATGTTAAGGATCTATCATGAGTATACATTTATAATAATGGGCTTTTAACAAGATTAATCTAAAATTAGATATTCTTAGTCAAAATGGGTTAAGAACATAAGTTTTTAGAGTCACAATATTTGGGCTTGATCCTGCTACTGCTGCAGACCTGACACTTACTAATTCTATGAACTTGAGCAAGTTGCTGTATCTCCCCGTATCACTTTTCTTATCATTAAATTATAGATAACAATGGTGTCTCCCTCCTGAGGTTTATCTAAGAACTAAGAATTAATCATTGCAAGATACTAGAACAGTGCCTAGAATGGATGAAATAAAATGGATGAAAATATGAGAATGCATCATAAAAATGCAGATTTATTTTTTGCACTATTGGTAGACCTCCTCAACCCTATTGTTTAGTGAAAGTCAGTCAACCGTGTCTGACTCTTTGTGACCCCATAAACTATACAGTCCATGGACTTCTCCAGGCCAGACTACTGGAGTGGGTAGCCTTTCCCTTCTCCAGGGGATCTTCCCAACCCAGGGATTGAACCAGGTCTCCCACATTGCAGGTAGATTCTTTACCAGCTGAGATACCAGGGAAGTCCAAAAATACTTAGATGGGTGCCCTATCCCTTCCCCAGTGGCTCTTCCTGACCCAGTAATCAAACCAGGGTCGCCTGCATTGCAGGTAGATTCTTTACCAGCTGAGATACCAGGGATGTCCCTATTATATAGAGATTTGTAAAAAATCATTTTTAAACTATATTTATTGATAAGTTTTTCTTCCCTGGTGAGCTTCATTTGTGAAATTCAAATTTGATGATTAGAAAACCTTGAGAATAAAAAAAATAATAATAAATTTGTTTTTGTTTTAAATAATCAGACAAGGAAATGAATGATTTATCCCAATATTGTGCTTTAACTGAAGACAATTTATATTAATAAATTAGAGGATAAATATATTAAAAAGGAAATGATTTAAAGTATATATTAAAATTACAATTCTCTTTATCAAAATTCAGGGAAGAGTGTTTTATTGAAATGATTATCTATATTTCAAACAACCTGTCTGCAAGAACAACATTCATTATCAAGGCTACTTAAGAAGCATGAAAAGTTTATATCAGAAAAACAATACAAAAGGGAAGTATCTTTTAAATACTTAGATTTATTTTTCAACTTTATAATCTAAAAAAAAGACATATTTTTCAGCCATTATTTAATTTTGAATGCAAACAATGAAAAAGACAGATTCTTGGAGGCCTATCTCATTAAATCCTACAATACCACAGCAATGGCTGCAACATTTCTGTTTGCAAAAAGTCCAGCTTTTTATTAAAAAAAAAATCAAGAACATGCAAATCAATGTAACAGAGTAAAAATAAATTTATAACATCTTATAAAGGCAAACTATTACAGCAATTATAGAAAATAATGATTTTTTTCTGCTATGAAAACACAAGCTAAAAGAATATTTGTCTTTAGTACTTATATAGCATCAGTATTTACTTCAAAATGTACCCTTAGATTTTCACAAAGGATTCAACTATTCAAAACATGAAGTTTTACATTATCTGTCCCAGGTCATGAGAGTCGACCGTGAACATCTCTTCTCAAGTTTGTGTTCAAGAACATCACCCTGAAATTTCAAAATAGGCAGTGAGGGTTGTATTTATACCAAAGAAATTGTATAAATATAAATCTGGGTCTTTCAGGAGAGCTGATTGCAATAGATTTATCAACACACCACTGTAATTTCATCATGCTTGGTGGTGTACTTAAATCCTGTGTTTTCATCTCTTTTTGTTCTAGTTTTATAATAACTAATGTGCCCTATTGAATACCACTGAAAAGTATAGAAGTTTGTACTGTTCTGTGACAAAACTATTGACACACACATGAAAAATCCTTTGGAAAAAAATGATTTCAAGATTTTTCAAAGACCATATAGTCTTACAAGGTTGACCTTTAATACTAGACTGTTTTCTGAAGAAAGGTTTCTTGACAAAATCCTGTTCATGCACTCCAGATTTTGGCAATATGTCATCACAGTTCAAAAATCTGGACCCCAGAGCTAGTCAGAATTCTATTTGAATTATGATGTGTCCATCTAAGTGACTTTCAGCAGCTTGTCTGTTTTGATATGCTGATCTTTAAAATTGGCATTTCAAGAATAATATAGAGTTTATGAGACATAGCAATAATGTCTCTAGAGCTTAGCATAGCACTTGGTGCTTTAAAAGCCTCACTTAGGAGTGAACTGATTTGACAACTGCTGTGCAGTCTGAAATCCAGGGCTGTACTTGGCTGATTTAGCCATACTATCTTGACTATTGATGCCCAAATTCCACTTAATCATTTGGTTAGTGGAATCATTTTGCATCTGCTAATGTATTAACTTCATCTAAAATGTGGATTCATATGTCATGGGTCAATTTTAGGTCAGATGCTTACATTTTGAGAGATATTTTGATTATTAGATGAGTAAAATCAAGAACTACATAACTTGATAGGGGAGAAAATAGAGTATTGGGCAGAAATATGTTTAGAATGAAGTGGATGGACTTTAAAAAAAACTCTAAGAGCAAAACTGTTCACTTTTTGCCCTGAGCACATATGTTTAAAAATAAAAACAGGCATTTTTTTTTTCTTGAATAAGTTGACTCTAAAGAGTTTCATAAATGATGCTTATTAATAAAAGAAAATCAACACAGTAGGAAGAAAATCTTGGGAATCAGGGGAAATGGATCAGTTGTATTTTAGGGGCAGAACCTTGTACAGGCAGCTTCCCTATTCTGGACTCTTACTTGCCTCTTCTGTAGTCCCTGAAGTACATTTCTTCTAAAATTACAAAGTATCATACTCTGAGGATAATCTCAGAGATTACTGTTGATACATCTGCATAGCCATTAACAGTTTTCAAATGCTTTTTACATACATTAGCCAAGGGAGACTGCCCATGAGTCAAGGAGCTCATCAAAGTAATGATGAGGGAGGAAGATGAACAGAAGTGTCATCCACTGAATCACAAGAAATAGGACACAGATATTCAACTCAGCAGAGAAGATCTAATAGTCCCTGGCAGCTAAACCAAGGACTATTCCATCATAACTGGTATCTAATGGGTTTCTAGTCCTTTGATTAACTTTTGACTATTAATAACACTTGATCAATTAATTTTTAAATTCCTAAGGTTTGTGAAATGTATGTGTTAAATGTTAACTTTTTTTAATCAGCAATAGATAAAAGGATTGCAGTGGTTGTTTCTTAATATATAGAGACTTGGCTTGTCTTTCATAGTTAATTACATTAACAATTTGCTGTAGCTTAGCATATGAAAGATAAATTACTCCACACTCATACCTCCCTTCTCTTATCTGATACCTTCACAGAAGTAGGGGAAAATGTCATTATAGATCTTCCCCTCTTTAAATACATTTTTATTCATTGCTGCTGTTGTTCAGTCCAGCTGTTGGTGACCACATGGACTGTGGTATGTCAGGCTTCCCTGTCCTTTACCATCTCCTGGCACTTGCTCAAACTCACGTCCATTGAGTCGGTGATGCCATCCAGCCATCCCATCCTCTGTTGTCACCTTCTCCTCCTGCCTTCAATCTTGCCCAGCGTCAGGGTCTTTTCCAGTGAGTCAGTTCTTCACATCAGGTGGCCAAAGTACTAGAGCTTCAGCATCAGTGCTTCCAATGAATATTCAGGACTGATTTCCTTTAGGACTGACTGGTTTGATCTCCCTGTAATACAAGGGACTCTCAAGAGTCTTCTCCAGAACCACAGTTCAAAAGCATCAGTTCTTCAGTGCTCAGCCTTCTTTATGGTCCACCTCTCACATCCATACATGACTATTGGAAAAACCATAGCTTTGACTAGATGGAGATTTTTCAGCATAGTAAACATCCCTAAATTTTAATATGCTGTCTAGGTTGGTCATAACTTTCCTTCCAAGGAGGAAGCGTCTTTTAATTTCATGGCTGCAGTCACCATCTGCAGTGATTTTGGAGCCCAAGAAAATCAAGTCTGTCACTGTTTCCATTGTTTCCCCATCTAATTTTCCATGAAGTGATGGGACCAGATGTCATGATCTTTGTTTTTTGAATGTTGAGTTTTAAGCCAGCTTTTTCATTCTCTACTTTCACCATCATAAACAGACTCTTTAGTTCCTGTTTGCTTTCTGCCATAAGGGTGGTGTCATCTGCATCTCTGAGGTTATTGATATTTCTCCCAGCAATCTTGATTCCAGCCTGTGCTTCACCCAGCCTGGCATTTTGCATGATGCACTCTGCATAGAAGTTAAATAAGCAGAATGACAATATACAGCCTTAACATACTCTTTTCCCAATTTTGAACCAGTCTGTTTTTCCATATCTGGTTCTAATTTTTTTTTGTAGAAGTATTATATAAATATATCCAACTCTAGTTAAAAATTAAATTATTGCAGACAAGGTTGATTCTCAAAAATGTCTTGATTTCTTAAAAGGATGAAGAGCTTCAATCTGTAACATGAGTTTGGCCTTAGTGTGTTTAAAACATGTGAAAGATATAATCAAACCAATGATGTGTGAATATTTACTGAGGTTTCACTTGAAACAGATGAGTTCATGAAAAACTGTTTAAAACTAATCTTCTGCCGTATTTTAAAGATATTACTATGCCATAAGATCTTAAAGATTCTTTAGAGATAAATTCTCATGCTATCATTGAGCAAAAATTTGAGGACAGGGACTAATGGAATGACTATCTAATGATACATGAGTTTAACCCAAAAAGTAAATGTGATAAATTGATATCAATCACATTGATCATTTCCTTCAAGGGCTCTTAACTTGCTCCTTCTCTGTTGGCATGACTATTCCAGAATAAGCTTCTAATATTTGATGCCAATATTTAGGATGCTTCACCTCACAATAGATCTAGAACTTTTTGTCTCGGATAGTGAATAGAAATGAAAACCTGATACTTGAGAGAGAGCTGAAATAACTGAGGATGTTTAGACTGGAGCATTAGAGAATAAAGAGGCAAACACTGCCTTATGATATATGCAAATAGCTTCCATACAGGAGACTATTAAACTGTAAAATATGTCTTTCTTAATGGAATAAATTGACTGAGTATAGGATATAGATAACATATTTGCTGTTTAATATAAGGAAAAAACCCTTTTAATATTTATAGACTTTCATAACTAGAATAAGCTTCCTTATTAGGAAATGACTTTCTCAGTACATGAGATGTCCCAATTTAGTTTAGAGGATGACTTTTCAGAGTGGTTGATCATAAGATTCATGTGGGGTTAATTGAATAATGTCCAAGAACTTTGAAACTCTGATGTTTCCCCCTCCCTACCATGAGTCTATGGAAGATAGTCATTAATTTACTATAAAAGGTAGATGAAGGTATTGATATTTAATTATCTTTAATGTGAACTTATAAGCATAATTGAGGAAACTAGAGAAAAAGAAGATTAAAAAGTAGCCTCATGACATTAATGCAGCATTTTATTTCTCTTATACAAAAATATTTCTTTATTCTTTTTTATATTTTATTTATAGTCCCTCCAAGGACACAATCTTCTTTAAAAATTTTATTTTTGAGAAAGAAACATGTCAACTATTTATCTCTTTAATGGGGATCAGTGCTTTTTTTTATTCTCAGTCCTACATCAGAGCAATTGGTCTTACCCTACTAAAATCCCCTTTCTCTTTCAGAAATGTAGCCTGAATGGTTAACTCTCGCATGGGCAATTCTCATCCCATGCTACCCAAGATCACTCTTTCTTTAAAGACAAAATTTGAAGAAGGCTGGTAAATATCTGTAGGATTTTCCTGTTCTCTAATGGCACCCCACCCTTGAAGTAATCTTCCTTATCTCTTCAAGTGAGATCACCTCATCTAAAATATTGTGATCGTGTAAACCCTTTATTAGTCACATTAAAAAATTAAACAAAAATGGTTTTCTGCCCATTCCTTAAGCTGAGAAGGTGCTATTTGTCTTTTTCGTATACCTTACTCTTGATCACAATAGCTTATAAAAGCATACCGTCCACCAAGATAAGTAGGATCCCCCCCTTTTTCTGTGGGACCACAGATTGGAAGTTATCAGCAAAGTTTGATAACTCTGAAACTTACCTGGAGGAATGGAGACATCCGGTTCTTGTTTTATAAGGACACTAAAGTGAAATCCACTGTATATAATGAATATGGACAAGACTGTCACAGCTCAGCAATGAGCAGACCTCAGAGAATCCACTGATGAAAACTAGCATAAAGGTCTATCTAGTTCAGTAACAACCGTGACATTAGCATCAACAAACACTGATATGGTCCATTACAGTTTATAAAATGCTCTAAATGCATGAAGTATGCTATTCTCAGAACCACTCTGAAACTGTACCTAATGTATAAACAGATACAGGATGGGAAAACAGGATCAGAGAGTGGCAGTGTTCTGGCTAAAATCACACAGCTGCACACTTGGGGCAAAGAAAACACATCACTTAATAGCAGATCACATTTTGTCTGTATGTTTGATGCCAAATCTCCTCCCCCATCTGCTGTCTGATGCTGGGTTTTTCCAACACGTGGACTCTGAGACCTGCTTGACTGGCTCCAGTGATGAGGAATACCACTGCCTTCCTGTCTGTACACACACACACACACACACACACACTCCACTGCCTCCCTGTCCATACACACACACACACACCACTGCCTCTCTGTCCATACACACACACACACACACTCCACTGCCTCCCTGTCCATATACACACACACACACACTCTCACACACACTCCACTGCCTCCCTGTCCATATACACACACACACTCCACTGCCTCCCTGTCCACACACACACACACACAGTCACACTCCACTGCCTCCCTGTACACACACACACACACACTATTGCCTCCCTGTCCATACATACAGACACACACACACACACACTCACACTCCACTGCCTCCCTGTCCCCACACACACACAGACACACTCACACACTCACACTCCACTGCCTCCCTGTCCACACACACACACACTCACACACACACTCCACTGCCTCCCTGTCCATACACACACTCACACACACACACACACACTCACACTCCACTGCCTCCCTGTCCACACACACACACACTCACACACACACTCACACTCCACTGCCTCCCTGTCCACACACACACACACTCCACTGCCTCCCTGTCCCCCCCCCCACACACACACACTCACACTCCACTGCCTCCCTGTCCACACACACACACTCACACACACACACACTCCACTGCCTTCCTGTCCATGCACACACACACACACACACTCTCCACTGCCTCCCTGTCCACACACACACACTCACACACACACACACTCCACTGCCTTCCTGTCCATGCACACACACACACACACACACACACTCTCCACTGCCTCCCTGTCCACACACACACACTCACACACAGAGTTTATTATTTACAGGTAGTCCCCCTCTTTCATTTAACTCCCTTTTCATATTATTCACTGATTTTCCTGAATCACCTTCTGTGTACCAAACTGTCACCTTCTGCATAACGCTAAGGTCCCCAAAATGCTAATTAACGCTTTACAGGATTTTGCGGTTTTCTGTGAAACATCAACAAGAAGCGACCGTAGGGACACCCGTGTCCCCTCCCTCGGGAACTTCCCCCCCCACCCCGCCCTTCTAGATTGTCACAGAGCCCCTGTTTGAGTTCCCTGAGGCATCCAGCAAATTCCCATTGGCTATCTATTTTCCATATGGTCATGTCTGTTTCCATGTTCCTCTCTCTCCTCTGCTCACTCTTGATTTTAGTCTTGTTCATTGTTTTTCTGTTGTCTTCATCTTTCCTCATTGTTTCCTTCAGTCTTCTTATTGTAATTTTTGTTATGCATATATTGAGATAGTCTAAATATGAGAGCAATATGGAATAGTCTTACTTAGAATCAGATAATCATAGCAAGAGAAGAGAATGTGAGAGAGACAGACAGACAGACCTGGACCAGTATAGTGCCGCCTCTTCCTTATCGATGATTTCTCTTCTCTTTTTCTTCTTAAACTAATGATTTTCTCCTGAAGTGGTTTCTTGTAATCAGTTAGTGACTTTGTACGGCAAGAATAGCATCTAATTCCATGGTGTCCAATCTGTGCGCCGTCATAAAATTCTGGACTGTGTAGTAGGTGCTAGGTGCTGTTCTTATATTCCTCGTCATCTCTTCCCCCCACGTCCCAAAGGCACACTCACTATTCTGCAGGATCTCTGTAACAGAATTTCTTCATATTCTGGAAAACAGAAACGTGAGGTAGTATGGCAAAGCACTTATGAGTGCTAGATCTAGAATTATGTTCACTGGCTCTGAATCCGGTTTCTCTTGCTAGCTATTTATATGACCTTTGACAAGCCACTCAAATTCAGCTTTCTTATCTGTAAACTGGCAAGATTAGAGGCGTCTCTTTCATAGGTTGTGGGTAAGAGTGAGAAAATGCATCATAATTATCTATTGGCATCCTCGGCACATAATAGTGCTCTACAATCATTAGCAACTGATTTTGTGGTTCTGTCACTTTTGATTCACAATTGTCTATTTGCATGATTTAAGAATTGATTTAATAAGCTTTCTGATTGCTTGACTTCTCTTATACCAATTATCAAAAGAATAGATAACTTTGATACTTTTATGGGAAAAGAAGAAATCAATTTTGTTTTTGAAGCCAGCATTTCCTTACATACTTAGGGAAAAAGTGATAACTTTCTATGAAACACTCATTGGGAGAATGATCAGGCACAGCGTCACTCACACGTAGTTAGCAAATGTTTAAAATGAGTTGACCGTTTTTGCGCTTCCTGTTACTTCACTGTCTATCACTGCTAGACCTCCAGGATTCCACGTTCCCCTCAAATCATCCTGATGACTGCAAAGAAAAAACATAAAGAGAGGGCTTGATGAGTCTGTTCTTCTAACAAAGAGAAAATGACAATGCTCTAAACCCTGAAGACTTTTTAATTAGCCCCAAGATAGGCAAATTATGTAGCCTGGATGAGTAACTATTGTCAAACAGAAAGCGAATCTGTAATTACAGCACAGTAATACTCTGCCTGATAAAATGCCTTATTTCTCAAGTATCTGTAAGTTTATAATTTAATTTTCACCTCATGACAACTCTGCCTGGTGAGAAGAGAGACTGTCCACATCTTACACACTAATGCAAATGGATAGTGCGCTCAATGTGAACAGTGTCCCATCCCCCACTGGGTAGTGATACATCCAGACTTTAAATCCAAGTTTCCTGGAAAAAAGAAACTGTCGGTAAAAACACTGATTAGTAAGAGGGAGATTCATTCTTTTTATCCAATTTTTAAATACCCATGGAGTTCTAAATACCTATGGACATTACCTTGCCAACAAAGGTCCATCTAGTCAAGGCTATGGTTTTTCCAGTAGTCATGTATAAATGTGAGAGTTGAACTATAAAGAAAGTTGAGAGCAAAGAATTGATGCTTTTGAACTGTGGTGTTGGAGATAACTCTTGAGAGACCCTTGGGCTGCAAGGAGATCCAATCAGTCCATCCTAAAGGAGATCAGTCCTGAATATTCATTGGAATGACTGTTACTGAAGCTGCAACTCCAGTACTTTGGCCACCTGATGCAAAGGACTGACTCATTGGAAAAGACCCTGATGCTGGAAAAGATTGAAGGCAGAAGGAGAAGGGGATGACAGAGGATGAGATGGTTGGATGGCATCACCAACGTGATAGACATGAGTTTGGGTAAATTCCAGGAGTTGGTGATGGACAGGGAGGCCTGGTGTGCTGCAGTCCATGGGGTTGCAAAGAGGTGGACTTGACTGAGTGACTGAACTGAACTGATGGAGTTCTAATGTCTGATTATAATATGTTCTGAGTAGGAAGATAAGTTTTTGAGCTTGGTTTTGCATGTAACTCATTGCCTTATCACATTTTTGCTGTATTTTCTTCTATATAGTATGCAATATATATTTTATCAACTTGTGATAAAGGATCATAGCAGTCTCGTACATAATTGTTTTCAGAGCCTCCAAAATAATATAGACATTAGGAGTCACCCTTTATTTTCTGCTGTGGCTATAATGGGGAAACGTAGGTGCAGGGTTGTTGTTTTTTGTTTTGTTTTTTTTTTTTTGACAAGCAATAGAAAACTGATGTGACCTTTGCATTCAGTGTTTTCCATCAAATAGATGTATTAAAAGAGTTGGAAGAGATAATTTGTACCAATTATCTACTTGATTAATTGTAAATTACTAGGTACCTGTTGGTTACAACAAGTTAAATGTAAACATCACCATCATCATTATTATTACTGTTACTATTGTTATTATTATTAAGCTTAATGAACCAACACTGGATTCCTTATAATTGAGATGCCTTAATTGCTGTTTATCTTTCCAGGAAGATATAACAGTACATTCACCAATATAATAAGAAGCTTAAATTCTTTCTTATATAGACAAAATGATGTATGAGGGTGATTCTAATTTAAGATATTGCAGGTGATTTTCTGTAAGAACTTACACAGTTTTTGTAGCTTTCCATTTCATCAAATGACATTTGAGTTGTTATAAATGTTTTATTACCATATTACTCATGATAAGTATTTAATGATGCTTGCTTTTAGCTCGGATACTGGTGTAGATAACTTTGTATGATAAATGTGAACCCAAAGAGTTGTATATAGGTAAATTCTTTTTTAAAATATTGAATGACATAAATTTGTGCTAGACTATCATGCTGTTTAATATGCTATGAATCTTTTCTCAAAATAAAGACATTTTATCAGTTTGGAGGACACAAATTTTCATATATAATATTTGCGTTAAGCAAGGTGTAGCTATATATTCTCAATTATACCACAGTCACAGCATTGAGTTGGAACCTTTGGACTGAACTTTCAGGATTTTCAAAATGAATCTTCTTTTCTCCTTCATACTTTCTTATTTATGAAGACATTTAACCATTTTTCCATGAACCCAGAAATATTGTTGCTATAAACCTGACAATTTTTCTAATCATAGTGAGAAAACAATTATAGTTCTCATCTCACAGGCACTATTCTACATGGTGTATAAATACCATACATTATTTGTTAAAATCATTATGGCTGAGTAATATTCCATTGTACACAGGTACTGCAACTTCTTTATCCATTAACTGTTGACGGACGTCTAGGTTGCTTCCATGTTCTGGCTATTGTAACTAGTGCTGCAATGAACACTGGGGTCAGTGCATATAATAGAGCCTGTTATACAGAGTGACGTAAGTCAGGAAGAGAAAACCAAGTATTGTATCCTAATGCATATATATGGAATCTAGAAAAATGGTACTGATAAACCCCTTTGCAGAGCAGGAATAAAGATGCAAACGTAGAGAACAGACTTTTGGTTACAGCGGGGGAAGGAAAGGTTGGAATGAATTGAGAGAGGAGCATGGAAACCTATGTATTACTATATGTAAAACAGATAGCTAATGGTAAGTTTCTCTGTAACACAGGGAGCTCAGCCTGGTGCTCTGTGACAACCTAGAAGGGTGAGATGGGTTGGGAATGGGAGGGAGGTTTGCCAGGGAGGGCACATGTGTATACTTGTGGCTGATTTGCATGGTTGCATGGCAAAAACCAACACAGAATTGTAAAACAATCATCCTCAATTAAAAATAAATTTTAAGAAATCATTGTGCATGCACTATGTGCAGAGTGCAACCACAAGTTTGTAAAAATGCGCCCTTCTTGTGTCTGATCTCAATTATTCTTTAGAGATGTGCGTTTTTATTGTAGATGGAAATCTAATCTCTGAGAATCTAGGGGTAAGTAGAAAAAGGTTTATATACTGTTAAGTTCAAGAGTAGGAATGTGTTACTAATCTGGGTGATAATATCTCTGAATTTCAGCCTTTAGGGATACCTCCTCATTTTCTAGCTGGTTCTCTAGCTGTGAGCTGTAAAAGCAGCTATGGTGTTGTCCTTCTTTGATATCCTAATGGCCTCTTTAGGTCTAGTTACTATATAGCCTCAGATAGTGTGGACAAGGGTCTAAGATAACCTTGCTAGGCCTCCAATTCTGTGTTTTTCCCATCTTGATGGAGAATCATTATCCAGTAGTCATGATGGTGGGAGGTGGGGCTGGACTCATCATGTTGGTTTTATTTTCCTTTCCTCTGTCCAAAGTCCCTTGAGTCTCTCTAGTTCCCTGTTGGAACTTCAAAGCCTGTCCTTTGCTTTTGTGATGAAGCATCTCTCCTTCAAGATAATAAATGTTTGTCTCTCTAGTAGCCAAACTCAGGAAGGACCAAGGGGTAACAGGGAAAAGTTCTGTTAATGCTTCAGAATATCATCTTTCTGCACTTACACTGTAACTGCTTGGACTTGGATGAGTGTTTTGCAGTGAGTGTCAAGTCACTTCAGTTGGGATGTTCCTTCTGGTGTTGGTATTTTATAATTCAGAATTTGGCATGGCATGTTCTCTGAGAAAGCATTTTGGGAAGATAGTTTATAGGGCATGCTCTCTTGTTTCTATTGCTTAAGTAGGTACACAGCATTCTCAAAACCCCAAAATTTCAATGTATGTTCCAGAGCAATATTTAAAACTCAAATGCCATGGCATATGAAATCATTAAACCTTGCCCAGTGTCACTAAAGATATTTAATTACATTTGGGGGCAGGGAGTTTGGGTGATTGGGTCTGAGGCATGTGGTCTGTAGGAAGGTGGCCATTTCCCTTTGAGGGTAGGAGGTCTGGAGCAGGAAAGGAAGGATGTTCAGTGAATGGAGGACCAGTATGGGGGGAGCCATACAAGAGGCGCTCATCTCCATGGAAATGTCTGCATACCAAGGCAGTCTTAGGGGAGACAGGGCTTCAGCTTTTCTAAGAGAAAAACCACAAGGAAATTAGTATTTTCTAAAAAGCTTTTAGCATGCAGGTGTTTGGGGACATTTGAGTGTTTCCTTTTTCTCTTCTTTACTGTCAGCTTTTCTTCACCCCTCCCATTCTTTTTGTCTCCCTCAATTCCAGTCTCCAGCTTTTTTTTTTCTTACAGTTCTACGTATTCTTTTCCTGTGCACTCCACCACCTATAACTTTGACTCACAGCAACAGCAGATATTATTTTTCCATTCAAATCTCCTGTGGGATTGAGCCAAAGGGAGAGTAAGCATTATAAAGTGAAGGATCACTGGCTTCGTACAGGAAAGTAAGGAGATCTTTGAATGGAGTCAAGGCAGTTTAACATTAGCAAATGGAAGTCAGAACAGTGAGACGTGTTAAGGTACAGTTAGAGGTGACCTTGTAATGACGGTCAGTGAGGCAAACAGTGAAATGCACTGTCCAAGTTGACATCATCGTAGATATGAAGCGCTCATGTTGTCATGCAGGTGAGTGCAGCTCAGACAGATTATGCTGTCCATGGTCATGGGAAGTGCCATTATCCAAATCAGCATGTGCCTTAGGTAAGAGCAGCACTCTTTTGGTTTCGTTTTGTTTTTTGCTTTTTCAACATTAAAATTTACGTTGTTTTTGTTAAAATTAGTCTTGCATTAAAAATGTGTTTAATAACCACTTTTTTCCTCTTAGTCATTAATAATGCCTCTGTCTCCCAACAAAGTGTTTTTGGCTCTTTCTCCAATTAATTGCTAAAAGTGGAAAATATCATACACATAGCTTTTCCACTGCATAAAATTATCCAATGTATGCATAATATTCAAAGGCTTTTGCCAGGAACAATATGGTTATAATATTATCAGTCATGTTAGATAGTAGTTAAAACTCAAAATCCTTAAAAGATTATCCCAGTTTAGACTGACTTAAATCTTCCATAACTTCTCAATCTAATAGTTCTTATATTAGTTATTTGTAAATTTGATTTTTAACCATCTCTCATTGCAATTTAATATGGAAACTCGCAAAGACAGTAGTCTCAATATTAAACAACAGATAAGAATTCCACTGGAGTTTTTTTTTTTTTTTTATTAGTTGGAGGCTAATTACTTCACAACATTTCAGTGGGTTTTGTCATACATTGATATGAATCAGCCATAGATTTACACGTATTCCCCATCCCGATCCCCCCTCCCACCTCTCTCTCCACCCGATTCCTCTGGGTCTTCCCAGTGCACCAGGCCCAAGCACTTGTCTCATGCATCCCACCTGGGCTGGTGATCTGTTTCACCATAGATAGTATAGATGCTGTTCTTTTGAAACATCTCACCCTCACCGTCTCCCACAGAGTTCAAAAGTCTGTTCTGTACTTCTGTGTCTCTTTTTCTGTTTTGCATATAGGCTTGTCGTTACCATCTTTCTAAATTCCATATATATGTGTTAGTATGCGGTAATGTTCTTTATCTTTCTGGCTTACTTCACTCTGTATAATGGGCTCCAGTTTCATCCATCTCTTTAGAACTGGTTCAAATGAATTCTTTTTAACGGCTGAGTAATATTCCATGGTGTATATGTACCACAGCTTCCTTATCCATTCATCTGCTGATGGGCATCTAGGTTGCTTCCATGTCCTGGCTATTATAAACAGTGCTGCGATGAACATTGGGGTGCACGTGTCTCTTTCAGATCTGGTTTCCTCAGTGTGTATGCCCAGAAGTGGGATTGCTGGGTCATATGGCAGTTCTATTTCCAGTTTTTTAAGAAATCTCCACACTGTTCTCCATAGCGGCTGTACTAGTTTGCATTCCCACCAACAGTGTAAGAGGGTTCCCTTTTCTCCACACCCTCTCCAGCATTTATTGCTTGTAGACTTTTGGATAGCAGCCATCCTGACTGGCGTGTAATGGTACCTCATTGTGGATTTGATTTGCATTTCTCTGATAATGAGTGATGTTGAGCATCTTTTCATGTGTTTGTTAGCCATCTGTATGTCTTCTTTGGAGAAATGTCTGTTCTTTGGCCCATTTTTTGATTGGGTCATTTATTTTTCTGGAATTGAGCTTCAAGAGCTGCTTGTATATTTTTGAGATTAATCCTTTGTCTGTTTCTTCATTTGCTATTATTTTCTCCCAATCTGAGGGCTGTCTTTTCACCTTACTTATAGTTTCCTTTGTAGTGCAAAAGCTTTTAAGTTTCATTAGGTCCCATTTGTTTAGTTTTGCTTTTATTTCCAATATTCTGGGAGGTGGGTCATAGAGGATCTTGCTGTGATTTATGTCGGAGAGTGTTTTGCCTATGTTCTCCTCTAGGAGTTTTATAGTTTCTGGTCTTACATTTAGATCTTTAATCCATTTTGAGTTTATTTTTGTGTATGGTGTTAGAAAGTGTTCTAGTTTCATTCTTTTACAAGTGGTTGACCAGTTTTACCAGCACCATTTGTTAAAGAGGTTGTCTTTTTTCCATTGTATATCCTTGCCTCCTTTGTCAAAGATAAGGTGTCCATAGGTTCGTGGATTTATCTCTGGGCTTTCTATTCTGTTCCATTGATCTATATTTCTGTCTTTGTGCCAGTACCATACTGTCTTGATGACTGTGGCTTTGTAGTAGAGTCTGAAGTCAGGCAGGTTGATTCCTCCAGTCCCATTCTTCTTTCTCAAGATTACTTTGGCTATTCGAGGTTTTTTGTATTTCCATACAAATTGTGAAATTCTTTGGTCTAGTTCTGTGAAAAATACCGTTGGTAGCTTGATAGGGATTGCATTGAATCTATAGATTGCTTTGGGTAGAATAGCCATTTTGACAATATTGATTCTTCCAATCCATGAACACGGTATGTTTCTCCATCTGTTTGTGTCCTCTTTGATTTCTTTCATCAATGTTTTTATAGTTTTCTATGTATAGGTCTTTTGTTTCTTTAGGTAGATATACTCCTAAGTATTTTATTCTTTTTGTTGCAATGGTGAGTAGTATTGTTTCCTTAATTTCTCTTTCTGTTTTTTCATTGTTAGTATATAGGAATGCAAGGGATTTCTGTGTGTTAATTTTATATCCTGCAACTTTACTATATTCATTGATTAGCTCTAGTAATTTTCTGGAAGAGTCTTTAGGGTTTTCTATGTAGAGGATCATGTCATCTGCAAACAGTGAGAGTTTCACTTCTTCTTTTCCTATCTGGATTCCTTTTACTTCTTTTTCTGCTCTGATTGCTGTGGCCAAAACTTCCAACACTATGTTGAATAGTAGTGGTGAGAGTGGGCACCCTTGTCTTGTTCCTGATTTCAGGGGAAATGCTTTCAATTTTTCACCATTGAGGGTGATGCTTGCCGTGGGTTTGTCATATATAGCTTTTATTATGTTGAGGTATGTTCCTTCTATTCCTGCTTTTTGGAGAGTTTTAATCATAAATGAGTGTTGAATTTTGTCAAAGGCTTTCTCTGCATCTATTGAGATAATCATGTGGTTTTTATCTTTCAATTTGTTAATGTGGTGTATTACATTGATTGATTTGCGGATATTAAAGAATCCTTGTTGACAAAGGAGGCAAGGATATACAATGGAAAAAAGACAACCTCTTTAACAAGTGGTGCTGGGAAAGCTGGTCAACCACTTGTAAAAGAATGAAACTAGAACACTTTCTAACACCATACACAAAAATAAACTCAAAATGGATTAAAGATCTAAATGTAAGACCAGAAACTATAAAACTCCTAGAGGAGAACATAGGCAAAACACTCTCCGACATAAATCACAGCAAGATCCTCTATGACCCACCTCCCAGAATATTGGAAATAAAAGCAAAACTAAACAAATGGGACCTAATGAAACTTAAAAGCTTTTGCACTACAAAGGAAACTATAAGTAAGGTGAAAAGACAGCCCTCAGATTGGGAGAAAATAATAGCAAATGAAGAAACAGACAAAGGATTAATCTCAAAAATATACAAGCAGCTCTTGAAGCTCAATTCCAGAAAAATAAATGACCCAATCAAAAAATGGGCCAAAGAACTAAACAGACATTTCTCCAAAGAAGACATACAGATGGCTAACAAACACATGAAAAGATGCTCAACATCACTCATTATTAGAGAAATGCAAATTAAAACCACAACGAGGTACCATTACACGCCAGTCAGGATGGCTGCTATCCAAAAGTCTACAAGCAATAAATGCTGGAGAGGGTGTGGAGAAAAGGGAACCCTCTTACACTCTTGGTGGGAATGCAAACTAGTACAGCCGCTATGGAGAACAGTGTGGAGATTTCTTAAAAAACTGGAAATAGAACTGCCATATGACCCAGCAATCCCACTTCTGGGCATACACACTGAGGAAACCAGATCTGAAAGAGACACGTGCACCCCAGTGTTCATCGCAGCACTGTTTATAATAGCCAGGACATGGAAGCAACCTAGATGCCCATCAGCAGATGAATGGATAAGGAAGCTGTGGTACATATACACCATGGAATATTACTCAGCCATTAAAAAGAATTCATTTGAACCAGTTCTAATGAGATGGATGAAACTGGAGCCCATTATACAGAGTGAAGTAAGCCAGAAAGATAAAGAACATTACCGCATACTAACACATATATATGGAATTTAGAAAGATGGTAACGACAAGCCTATATGCAAAACAGAAAAAGAGACACAGAAGTACAGAACAGACTTTTGAACTCTGTGGGAGAAGATGAGGGTGGGATGTTTCAAAAGAACAGCATGTATATTATCTATGGTGAAACAGGTCACCAGCCCAGGTGGGATGCATGAGACAAGTGCTTGGGCCTGGTGCACTGGGAAGACCCAGAGGAGTCGGGTGGAGAGGGGGGTGGGAGGGGGGATCGGGATGGGGAATACGTGTAAATCTATTGCTGGTTTGTGTCAATGTATGACAAAACCCACTGAAAAAATAAATAAATTAATTAATTTAAAAAAAATAATCACAAATTAAAAAAATAAAATAAAATAAAAAGCAGCGACATCACTTTGCTGACAAAGGTCAAAAAAAAAAAGAATCCTTGCATTCCTGGGATAAAGCCCACTTGGTAATGGTGTATGATTTTTTTAATATGTTGTTGGATTCTGTTTGCTAGAATTTTGTTAAGGATTTTTGCATCTATGTTCATCAGTGATATTGGCCTGTAGTTTTCTTTTTTTGTGGCATCTTTGTCTGGTTTTGGAATTAGAGTGATAGTGGCCTCATAGAATGAGTTTGGAAGCTTACCTTCATCTGCAATTTTCTGGAAGAGTTTGAGTAAGATAGGTGTTAGCTCTTCTCTAACTTTTTGGTAGAATTCAGCTGTGAAGCCATCTGGTCCTGGGCTTTTGTTTGCTGGAAGATTTTTGATTACAGTTTCAATCTCCTTGCTTGTGATGGGTCTGTTAAGATCTTCTATTTCTTCCTGGTTCAGTTTTTGGAAAGTTATACTTTTCTAAGAATTTGTCCATTTCATCCAAGTTGTCCATTTTATTGGCATAGAGCTGCTGGTAGTAGTCTCTGATGATCCTTTGTATTTCAGTGTTGTCTGCTGTGATCTCTCCATTTTCATTTCTAATTTTGTTAATTTGGTTCTTCTCTCTTTGTTTCTTAATGAGTCTTGCTAATGGTTTGTCAATTTTGTTTATTTTTTCAAAAAACCAGCTTTTAGCTTTGTTGATTTTTGCTATGGTCTCTTTAGTTTCTATTGCATTTATTTCTGCCCTGATTTTTAAGATTTCTTTCCTTCTGCTAACCCTGGGGTTCTTCATTTCTTCCTTCTCTAATTGCCTTAGGTGTAGAGTTAGGTTATTTATTTGGCTTTTTTCTTGTTTCTTGATGTAAGCCTGTAATGCTATGAACCTTCCCCTTAGCACTGCTTTTACAGTGTCCCATAGGTTTTGGGTTGTTGTGTTTTCATTTTCATTCATTTCTATACATATTTTGATTTCTTTTTTGATTTCTTCTATGATTTGTTGGTTATTCAGAAGCGTGTTATTTAGCCTCCAGGTGTTTGAATTTTTAACAATTTTTTTCCTGTAATTGAGATCTGATTTTACTGCACTGTGGTCAGAAAAGATGACTGGAATGATTTCAATTTTTTTGAATTTTCCAAGACCAGATTTATGGCCCAGGATGTGATCTATTCTGGAGAAGGTTCCGTGTGCACTTGAGAAAAAGGTGAAGTTGATTGTTTCGGGGTAAAATGTCCTATAGATATCAATTAGGTCTAGCTGGTCCATTGTGTCATTTAAGGTTTGTGTTTCCTTGTTAATTTTCTGTTTAGTTGATCTATCCATAGTTGTAAGTGGGGTATTAAAGTCTCCCACTATTATTGTGTTACTATTAATTTCCTCTTTCATACTCATTAGTGTTTGCCGTACATATTGCGGTGCTCCTATGTTGGGTGCATATATATTTATAATTGTTATATCTTCTTCTTGGATTGATCCTTTGATCATTATGTACTGTCCTTCTTTGTCTCTTTTCACATCCTTTATTTGAAAGTCTATTTTATCTGATATGAGTATTGCGACTCCTGCTTTCTTTTGGTCTCCGTTTGCGTGAAATATTTTTTTCCAGCCCTTCACTTTTAGTCTGTATGTGTCTCTTGTTTTGAGGTGGGTCTCTTGTAGACAGCATATATAGGGGTCTTGTTTTTGTATCCATTCAGCCAATCTTTGTCTTTTGGTTGGGGCATTCAACCCATTTACATTTAGGGTAATTATTGATAGGTGTGGTCCCGTTTCCATTTACTTTGTTGTTTTGGGTTCACGTTTGTACAACCTTTCTGCATTTCCTGTCTAGAGAAGATCCTTTAGCATTTGTTGAAGAGCTGGTTTGGTGGTGCTGAATTCTCTCAGCTTTTGCTTGTCTGTAAAGCTTTTGAATTCTCCTTCATATCTGAATGAGATCCTTGCTGGATACAGTAATCTAGGTTGTAGGTCATACTCTTTCATTACTTTCAGTACGTCCTGCCATTCCCTTCTGGCCTGGAGGGTTTCTATTGATAGATCAGCTGTTATCCTTATGGGAATCCCTTTGTGTGGTATTTGTTGTTTCTCTCTTGCTGCTTTTAATATTTGTTCTTTGTGTTTGATCTTTGTTAATTTGATTAATATGTGTCTTGCGGTGTTTCACCTTGGGTTTATCCTGTTTGGGACTCTCTGGGTTTCTTGGACTTGAGTGGCTATTTCCTTCCCCATTTTAAGGAAGTTTTCAGCTATTATCTCCTCGAGTATTTTCTCATGGCCTTTCTTTTTGTCTTCTTCTTCTGGGACTCCTATGATTCTAGTGTTGGGGCATTTCACATTGTCCCAGAGGTCCCTGAGGTTGTCCTCATTTCTTTTGATCCTTTTTTCTTTTTTCCTCTCTGCTTCATTTATTTCCACCATTTTATCTTCTACCTCACTTATCCTATCTTCTGCCTCCATTATTCTACTCTTGGTTCCCTCCAAAGTGTTTTTGATCTCATTCATTGCATTATTCATTTTTAATTGACTCTTTTTTATTTCTTCTAGGTCTTTATTAAACATTTCTTGCATCTTTTCAATCTTTGTCTCCAGGCTATTTATCTGTAACTCCATTTTGTTTTCAAGATTTTGGATCATTTTTATTATCATTATTCTAAATTCTTTTTCAGGTAGATTCCCTATCTCCTCCTCTTTTGTTTGACTTGGTGGGCATTTTTCATGTTCCTTTACCTGTTGGGTATTTCTTTGCCTTTTCATCTTGTCTAGATTGCTGTGTCTGGAGTGGGCTTTCTGTATTCTGGAGGTCTGTGGTTCCTTTTTACTGTGGAGGATTTACCCAGTGGGTGGGGTTAGACGATTGGCTTGTCAAGGTTTCCCGGTTAGGGAAGCTTGTGTCAGTGTTCTGGTGTGTGGAACTTGATTTCTTCTCTTTGGAGAGCAATGGAGTGCCCAGTAATGAGTTTTGAGATGGATCTATGTGTTAGGTGTTACCTTGGGCGGCCTTTATGTTGATGTTCAGGGCTATGTTCCTGCATTGCTGGAGAATTTGCGTGGTATGTCTTGCTCTAAAACTTATTGGCTCTTGGGTGGTGGTTAGTATCAGTGTAGGTATGGCGGCTTTTGGATGGTCACTTATTATTTGAAGTTCCATGTAGTCAGGAATTTTCTGGTGTTCTCAGGTTTTGGGCTTAAGTCTCCTGCCTCTGGATTTCAGTTTTATTCTTCCTGTAGTCTCAGGACTTCTCCAGCTATACAGCACTGATAATAAAACCTCTAGGTTAATGGTGAAAAGATTCTCCACAGTGAGGGACACCCAGAGAGGTTCACAGAGTTACATGAAGAAGAGGAGAGGGAGGAGGGAGATAGAGATGAGCAGGAGGAGAAAAAGGGGGACTCAAGAGGAGAGAGACAGATCTACGCAGTTGTCTGTTCCCAGAGTGTTCTCCATAGCCCAGACACCTAAAAAGATTTACAGAATTGGATTGGGAAGAGAAGGGGAAAGGAGGAAATAGAGGTGTTCTGAGGTTGAAAACAGAGTCAAGATTGGGAGAGAATAATCAACACACTCCTGAATAAAAATGGGAACTGAATTTTGGTTTAAAAATAGGGCTTCTCTTCTTTTTTTTTTTTTTTGGTAAGGTTATAGTGTATTGAAAATGAAAATTAAGGAGTAGTAGAGGAGTACTAGAGGACTTTAAAAGAAATAAGAGAAAAAGAAAAATAGAAAATAGAAGAGAAAAAGGAAAGAAAAAAAAAAGAAGAAAAAAAAAATTTTTTTCCCTAATTAAAAAAATCGTAAAAATCTATGAAAATGAAAGTTAAGGAGTAATGGGGGAGTAATAGGGAATTTTAAAGGAAAATAAAAGAGAAAAAATAAAAAATAAAAAAATTAAAAAAAATTTTTTTTTCTTACTTAAAAAAAAAAAAAAAGTAAAAATATATCTAGGAATTTCTCTGGAACTGTTGCGGTCAGTGTGGGTTCGGCTCAGTTTCAGATAGCTCCTTGTTCCAGCTTACACTTCTCGATATCTACAGGCCCCTTCCGGTGTAGTCAATGTTTTCTACAGGGATTTTAATCTGTTGCACCAGTCCCTTCTGAAGCGGTTCCCTTTGTTTATTTAGCTTCTGTTTGCCGGTCTCTTCAGAGCCTCATTTCCACCCTGACACAGGCGGGCGGAAGTGGACTCTTATTCAGGTAGCTAGTTCCGTTGCTCTGCGGGGAGGGGCCGGCGCTGCCGGGAGGGGCTGACGCCGCTTTCTCTGTCTGCGCTGCTCAGGCTCCCGGCTGCTCTACGTGGAGCGCTCCCCGCGCTGCGCGAGGTTCCAGCCCTCGGGTGTTCCACAAAAGCGCGGAGCAAAAAGCTGTGCCTGCTCTCTGCGCCTTCCCCGTCAGAGCGGTCCAGGCAGCGAGGGGCTTGACGGCGCACTATCCCCAGGTGTGGCGCACTCACTCCCTTCCACGGACCCAGTCTCAGTTTCCGCTGGCGCCAGTCGGGTCTGTGCGCCCTCTGCTCTCCGCGTCCCCAGCCCCAGTCCCCGCCCGCGCCCTGTGTCTCGCCGCGACCTTCCCCTCCCCCCTGCCTCCTGCCTCCGGCGGGGCTGGGCCGGTCCGCAGCCTGCGAGCTCTTCTCTGGACTTTCTCGGTCTCTTTGTTCTGCGAACGGCCGGTAGTGTGTTCGGCCGGTTAATTCTCTCTCTTGCTCTCCCACAGTTCAAGTTGGAAACTCACAAAAGCTCCCTCCGATTGTCCTCAGGGCACTCAGGCCCGGACCCTACCCCAAGCAATGCCGCCTAAGACTCCCTTCCTGGGATGGATCTCCGTCCTTAGCTCTTTTGTCTCACTTTTTATCTTTTATATTTTGTCCTACCTCCTTTCGAAGACAATGGGCTGCTTTTCTGGGCGCCTGATGACCTCAGCTAGCGATCAGATGTTGTTTTGTGAAGTTTGCTCTGCGTTCAGTTATTCTTTTGATGAATTTGTAGGAGAAAATGTGGTCTCCCCGTCCTACTCCTCGGCTGTCTTGGCTCCTCCCCTCCACTGGAGTTTTAATGGTATCTCAATTTACCTAATGACCCAGGGCATGTCAACTACTACTGTTGTGATTGCAGTGTGTGACAATGATCAAAACAGCGACTACATTGCAATTAAATTCAAAGATGATTCTCATTATTTATATTCATCCACATAGTGTAGAATTTTAGGAATTGGAAAAAATTACATATCCTGAAAAGAGTTTTTAAAATTTTGTTTGTTTCTCTTCCACTTGGTTACAATAGTTAAGTACTAGGAGCAGAAATCTGTATGAGTCATAGTTTTGTCTCTTTCAATTAATTCATAAAGCAATAACCTAAAATTCCCCCAAGTACATGTTTTTAAATAGCTATAAATAAGAAGAATAGGTTAGTCCTTGGTTGAGAAAGGAAATGTAGATAGGTAGGGGTGAAAATTTCCCTCTGTAGGGTAAGAAAAACTTAAATAAGTCTCTATTGATGCTTTGTTATAACCATCATCCTGAAACTTGCTTTAATTTGATACAGTTGCGCAAAATAAATATTTTATAATTGTCTCTCACATGTATATAATTTTGCTGAGACTGTCTCTTGGTACATTTATGGTGGAAATCCCCTGGAGAAAGGAATGGCTAGCTACTCCAGTATTCTGGCCTGGAGAATTCGATGGACTGTATAGCCTATGGGGTTGTAAATAGTGGGATACGACTGAGCAACTTTCACTTTCGATCATTGTGCAGCCTCGGTCATACCTCCTTCCTGAACCCAAAACAACTTGGATATGTCTGATTTGTAGTTTCCCATACCCTGTGGAAATTATCTATCTCTATATCAATTACCGTTAATAGACTGTAAGTAACTTGAAGCCTGGTACTATGTCCGTGTCTTCATCTTTGTGTAGCTACACAAACTCAGAGATACAGCAACATCATATTTCTTTATTTTTCTCAAATTAACGTTAAGACTCTCTCCTATTAAATTGCGGGGCTGTTCAATCTGTGACATTATTAGGACTCCTCCCTTCCTCCAAGGTTTACCCAACCAGCAATTCCCAGAGGCTTGGTAATGCAGAACATTTGGGGAGAGCCCATTTATCTAATCCTTTTGGATCACTATTGGTCTTTATATAGCTTGCTAGACTCTTACAAGTGAGCAGCTTCCTAGATTATATGCTAAATTTGAGTACTGGGACATTTTCTGAAATCAGAAGCTTTGAACTCTGGAACTCAACCTATGCAGATATTTCATTCAGTAGTTCAGTTCTCAGATTCTGCCATCTTCCTGGAACAGAAGAGGGACAGTTTCGGGTATTGATGAATCTTAACTTCTTCTCCTAGATTGGCCCAGGTGACCCTCTAAAACTCCCTTTCATTTCTCAGTGCTTTTGAAACACACAATCCACTCAAATGTAGGTTTTAAAACAAAAGAAAGGAAATGGTCTTTAGAAAGCTTAAGCTTTTGTTTGGTCAATATTTGTACCCCATCTTCATCCCCAGTAAAGCAGGGACTACAAAGGTTTGGCTATTTCTCTAGCAGAAGAGAGACAAAAATACAGGAAGAATGCAAAACAGAAACAGAAAAAGAGACACAGATGTACAGAACAGAGTTTTGGACTCTGTGGGAGAAGGCGAGGGTGGGATGTTTCAAGAGAACAGCATCGAAACATGTATATTATCTAGAGTGAAACAGATCACCAGCCCAGGTTGGATGCATGAGACAAGTGCTCGGGCCTGGTGCACTGGGAAGACCCAGAGGGATCGGGTAGAGAGGGAGGTGGCGGGGGGGATCGGGATGGGGAATACATGTAAATCCATGGCTGATTCATGTCAATGTATGGCAAAAACCACTACAATATTATAAAGTAATTAGCCTCCAACTATTAAAAGTAAATGAAAAAAAAAATACAGGAAGAATAAACATATACTGGCCTCTCAATATGTGTCCTAAGCATATTGATAGATGTATTAGAAGATTCATCTATATAATAGATACTCATTAAACAGTGTTGGGTGGATGAATAAACAGGACCTTTTTGATGTAAAGAACAAGGGTTCATCTGCTTTATTTCCATTGTAATATTGTATCTGACAGTCAGGATCAACATTACCCATATAGGAAGCACTTTTCTTTGAGTTGGAACTATTACTCTCTCTAATTATATCAGAACTTAGCTCTTCTTGGTCCTGTTGCTGTGGGTCCTTCCCCTATCTTGGTAATAGCCAGAGGCTATGTTGTAATAATTGCTCTCAAATAATATATGAATATTTCTTTCTAGATGAAGTTTAGTGGATGCCACACTCTAACTCAAAGGAAAGATTCCCCAATGGGAATGTTAGATCCTGTACTGGTGGGAGAAGTATATTTCATATTTTATAACAGGGCATAGTGTTATTGTTCCATTCTATCACTTAATTGTGGCCAACCGTAGCAACTTTTTAAAATTATGCAACCAGATTTTTAATAACAAAGTGACTATTTTTAACATAGTCAAATATACTTGGCACTAAATCCAGTTTTTAAAAAACAAAAGTATCTGGCCCAATAGTACAGCCATACAGCTTTGCACAGAACATTCCATAGATCAACAGAAAATACATTTGAGCATACATGTAAAAAAAATATTTAAAAAGAATCTCTAAGCAGCATTTTAATTTCTACAAAACAGACACATGTTAATAGTACTGATTAAATATCTATGAGTGATTTTCCTTGACAAAAATACATATATTCTTAATAGACTAACTCATTAACAATGACCTACTAATCTTTCATTTCAATTCAATAACAACTCTTCTGAAACACATCTTTAGGAAACTGAAATGCATCATCAGGACACTAAAAATCAGATTATCAGGATTATACTTAAATCACATTTTGACCAGTGGTCGCACACCCACAAATGGGCTGTATGACCAATGTATTGGATCATGCATCTCCTTTGAAATTATTTTCCGATATGTGACTGCTTAGAATCTTAATAAAATTCTTTCCTAGACTAGATACATTGTGTCCTTATTTTGTGTGTGTGGTAATTAGGTAATATTAGCTTTCCCAACTTTTTACAATTAAAAATAACTTATGTTTACTCTGAAATATCATTATTTGGGAAGTTGCTGAAAGTGCAAATCTCTGGAGTATTAGAGATGAATTTCCAATTCTCTCATGTTATAAGGGTGATAACTGGTGGATAATAATAGAAATGACTTTGATGTGTATCCATAGATACCAATCATTTTGCTCATTCAAATTTTGAATAAACAATAAAGTTTTAGTTGAGAAAGAAATGAAGGCTAACAGGATAAGTAAATTAAAACATTTTCAAGGAAGAATAGGATAAAATACGCATAATGTTTGGATTTGCCAAAACTATACGTTATAGATATCAAACTGAAATTATTTTTAAAGAAGTTGACTTTTTAAGTATTCTGAAGATATTTTTCTTGGAAGGAGCTCCAAAAGGGTCTAATAACATACTCTTCTGATTATTTTTATTTATATTGAACATTTTAAGTTGGTATATATATGTGTGTGTGTGCATGTGTGTGTGTCAGGGGAGTGTATATGTATGCAAGTTTAACTAATTTTAATTTTCCGTTAAGCTATTTTTCAAAAAGGACAATTCACTATTCTTTGTGTAACTGCTCTGAGGATACAAGAATGTGTTGTTCTAGTCAATATGCAATCTGATGGTCTGACAGTTTTATTTTGAGAAATTATATGTATCTTTTTCTGGAGGTCAGTCTCAGACTTTTGTTTGGATGCCAGAAGAAAATGTTGTCACAAATAAACGATACAAAACAGTTTCATCTTTTAGAATCATTTTTTCCCGTACTACAAAAAATCAGAACCACCAAAATTTTAAAAATATTGAGATAAAAGGAAGTCTAGTAGAAACAGAGAGGCAGACAGAATTGCTTCTGATTTCTCCTGTAGAAATTCCTTTTCAGGAGGAATAGAACAAAGGGAAAACATATTAGAAGTCTTTTTACTTGAAGGAAAGATAATTTCCTGGCAAATAGATGGCCTGGGTGTATATTTTTCCTGTTTGATTCCTCTGTTGTCTCTTCTTGGGATGTGATACAGGCACTTATTGATCTAACCTTTCTCTCATGATACATGGGGTTATTTGTGTTTTGAGAGACATATTTTGTATGCATGGCATGAATCCATTTTGAAGAAAGGTTGAATTTCTCAGTACAACATCTATGCTATAAAAGGTTTCTAGGAGTCAGGAATCTATGGATCTATACATTGTATCTGTGGGGTTACTATTTACCATCCTGTTTTACCTTGGAGGAATTGGAGAAATCCCAAGCTCTGTATTTAATAATTTTGCATTCATATGGAAACAGCTGATGGCAAACCCTTGGGGATAAAGATCTAGTGTTCTAGGGTTGCTATGAGAGCTTCAGGGTACAGAGTGCGCAGAATATATAGGGAATTTTTTTTTTTTTTTTTCTGAGCAGAATTTTGAGCATTGAAAAGTTCACTGCTGGGGAAAGAAGTTAATAATAGAGAGGAAAACTGGCAGTTCAAGTCAGACTTGAGGTAGACATGGTGACTTCCCCAGAAAACTCCCTCTGGCTCTAAGTCTGACTTTTCTTGGCAACCCACATAAAATCTTAAAATATATATATATATATAATGACATACCCAGTCATTCACTTAAGGTCTCTTAATGAGCTGAGGATTCTCTGCCTTAGTATGCCTTTCATACCAGTTGAAAAGAGATAGCATTTCTACAAAAGGTGAACTCATTCTGTGGCAAGTAATTGAAGACCCCCAAACTGAAAGGAGACACAATGGCTCATAGAAATGAAAACTTTCCAGGTGGGGAAGGCTTCAAGGACAGCATGATGAAGAACCTGAACCGGCGAACCCAATCCCAGTTAAACCTAGTTTTTACCCACACTGCCCTTGAATTCCTGAAGCCAAACAGACGTGGAGAAAAACACAGGAACTTGTGGACGGGTCTCTCTTAATTATAATGACTGCTAGCTTCAAGTGGTCTTTTATGTTGCTTGTTGATCTGGCCATATTTCTCCCCTTCATTTGATCTCCCAGGAGCCTGTAAAACCGTTTCACAACGTGTCCTTTCTCCCCAGCCACCCACTTCTTGTTCCCCACTGTAGTCTCAGCTGATGGCCTTCTTTTCCATTTCACTAAGAAAATAGCAGCTATCAGGGGAGAACGTTCATCTTTTGTGTATTTATCAGATGTGTGTGCTGCCCCCAAAATTCTCGCTTCCCTTCCATATGACCTGACTAAACGTGACCCCTCCATCCCTGTGCTAGCTCCATCTCTCCCTGGGTACCTCAGGGCATGGCTTCAGCATTTGCCAGCTCTCTTTCCTCCATTATCTCTTTTCCCTCTCCACTAGATCATTCCCAACCAAAAGAGAGGCCTGGTGAGCTACAGTCCATGGGGTCACAAAGATTCGGACACCACTGACTCGACTTAGCATGCAGTCATTGTAATGTATATTTGATGTTTTGGAGGCAATAGAAACAGACATTACTATGTGCATTTATTTTGCACTTTCCTAAATAGTTCCCATGGTGTTAATTCCCAGAGTTTTTGCTAAAATTAGATCCAGGCTTTATATATATATATATGTATATATATATATACATTCCAGAATGTATATATATATACATTCTTTATATATATATATTCCAGTGAACCTCTTCACTGGAAGAGGTTCAGACTAATAATATATATATATATATATTATTCCAGTGAACCTCTTCCAGTGATTTTTTTTGGGGGGCAGGACTTATCAGTTCTTTATTTACAACATTTAGTATTTCACTGTGAAGACTCATGCTGATGAATCATTGTCTCCAAGTCTGTTTATTTACAGAGGTTACATTACTAGATGGTGAATTACTTAATGTAAGAGAGAACACATATCTCAAGTCCTAGCAGGGACTCTTTATACATCTTACAAAATTATGTTGTTAAGAAAGGAATAATATCAATAGACCTTTCCTTCAGAACTATATAATGGTGTTTGTTTCATTGCAATTTTACAAAAATATGTTGTTTTACAAAGAAAAAAAAAGAAAATGTTTTTAAGAAGGTATTACAGCTTCTAAAAATCTTTACCCAAATTGATTAGGATATACACCCACACAGTTTCTGATATAGTCAGTTCTGCCGTAATGCTTGTTTTGAAAATGTGAATTTGTTGCAAGGTAATCAAGAAATTAGGGAACAGTTGAAGTGTAACACACATTTTGCATCTTCAATATGTGATTTCATCTGCAAGAAATAATAGGTGAATAGAGAAAACTGTCCCGCTGAGCCAAACCGTGCAGCAATACATAATTCAACCATCTTCTTGCTACCCAACTTCACCACGTGTTAAGAGCTATACCTATCCATAGCTGATATTACAACTTTCTGGTTTCAGAGACATTCCTTTTACCACTTCACTATAACATGGTAATTTTTTTTAGGAATGCATATGTCTCATTATAGCAAAACTGTGTGTGAATTCAACATACGTCAAAGGTATATCCATACTGGTGTCACTTGTCTTGGTTTGTTAATAGCCTACAAGAGTAATATTCTATTTTGGAAGCTTCTGAATCACTGGTAAAGGCACTGGTGGGTCTGTTATTCAGTATGTGTCCCTAGCCCCCCATCTGCTCCTTAATTGTGCGTGGAGAAAGCAAACTTGAGACTGAATTGAAATGGAAAAGGAAGTGTTCAGAACATTTGATGTAAGCAATATTGGAACTGAATATCTCTGTTTGAAAAATATGCTTTAGAGTCTGGGAGATGAGTTCTTTCAAGCATTGCTTCTCATCTTGGGTACCATTGAATCCTTTAGCTTTTTAGAAAGATAAAGATTAGTCCACACTTGATATGCATTTTCAAGGTAGCAGGGACATGAGGATTTTTCGAGCAGGTAGTAGAGCCGGGTCCTTATCAATCCTTCAAGACTCAGCAAACATAGAGTTATTTTCATCAGTTTCAAGCAGGAGAACTGGCGTTCTGTTTAGACAGAATACATGATTTGGGGGCCATTAGAAAAGACCTTTTCCAGTGATGCTGAAATGGTTCCATGCTACATGGAATTTAAAGTGCAGCCACCCCTGATTTTGCAATCTAATTTAGATTTGGTTGCAGATGGCATCACGTACAGCTAGGAAAATGTCAAGTTCCTTTGCTGTCTGCCTGAAACTATCACAACACTGTTAATCAGCTATGCTCCAATATAAAATAAAAAGTAAACAAAATTAGTGACTGGGAAGGAATGAACCACAGTGGTATGGAAAGTACAATGAATGGGTAACAACCAATGTATCCTCCGATAAGATAAGACCACCACAGCGTACTATTTCAAAGAACGGACTTTGAACCAGGCAGCGCTGGGCATTATCCTGACCCTCCACTTATGGGGTCACAGTATGGAGGTAATCATTTAGCCTCCATAACTACTCAAGTAATCATGAGTCTTGTTTGCTTCCTCTTTAAGATGAGAACTGAAGCAAACACTTGAAAGGATGTTTTAAGAGACTGAAGGAGATAAAGTTATGTGAAAATATTCTATAATGTCTGGCACTTGGAAGGTACGGGAAATGAAGGCAAGCAAAAAATGAAAACGAAACAGGGTAAGAATCATTATGTCAGAGTTGTATTTTTGGAAACAAGTCTATCTCCAGAGATGATCGGGTTATGCAACCCTAAGATGAAAATAAACAAATATTTTTGAGATCATTGTTAACACTTTTGCTGTCATCTTTTGATTCATGCATATACTCTTCAGTTCAGTTCAGTCGCTCAGTCGTGTCCAACTCTTTGCTCATTTACCTGTGAACAAACATTTGAGTGACGCTAAGGTACAAAGCCGGAGAAGGCAATGGCATCCGACTCCAGTACTCTTGCCTGGAAAATCCCATGGATGGAGGAGCCTGGTAGGCTGCAGTCCATGGGGTTGCGAAGAGTCAGACACGACTGAGTGACTTCACTTTCACTTTTCACTTTTATGCATTGGAGAAGGAAATGGCAACCCACTCCAGTGTTCTTGCCTGGAGAATCCCAGGGATGGGGTTGCACAGAGTCAGACACGACTGAAGTGACTTAGCAGCAGCAAGGTACCAAGCTGGGTTTCCCAGGTGGCTCAGTGGTAAAGAATCTGCCTACCAATGCAGGAGACATGGGTTCAATCCCTGGGTCAGGAAGATCCCCTGGAGAAGGAAATGGCAACCCACTGGGAAATCTCATGGATAGAGGAGCACGGCAGGCTACAGTCCATGTGGTCACAAAAAGAGTTGAACATGACTTAGCGACTCAACAATGACAAAGTACCAAGCTAGGTGCCAGAGATAAAACAAAGTATCAGACCAGCCCCTGTTCTCCATGTTCTCATTTGTAAAGTTAAGAAATTGAGACAGATAAACAATTTGTTTTCTTTCATTTTTGATATTTAGGGTTTGATATTAGTGAGATATATATATATATTTGATATTTTAGGATTTGATTATTACTGATATTAATGATATGTGTAAACATATATATTTATATATAATTGCTATTGTCTTAGCCTGGACTGCTGTAACAAAACACTATAGACTGGGGAGCTTTAACAACAGATGTTTATTTTTCATAGTCTTAGAGACTGGGAAGTTTAAAATTAAGATGTTAGCAGACTTAGTTGTTGGCAAGGGTTCTACCTGGTTGGCAGATGGCCACCATATTGATCTGTGCTCATGTGACCTCTTCTCTTTGCACCTGTGTGATCTATCTGTTTTCTTCTTATAAGGGCACAGGTCCCATCATGAGTGTCTCATTCACAGTGTCCCATTTTTAATACCTGAAAAGTGTTAGTTGCTCAGTAGTGTCTGACTCTTTGCGACCCCATGGACTGTAGACCATCAGGCTCCTCTGCCCATGGAATTCTCCAGACAAGAATACTGGAATGGGTTGCCACTTCCTACTCCAGGGGATCTTCCCAACCCAAGGTTCGAACCCCAGTCTCTCACATTGCAGGCAGATTCTTTACCATCTGAGCCACAAGGGAAGCCCCATCTAAAGCTAATTATCTCCTGGGGCTTCCCTGGAGGTTCAGTGGTTAAGATTTTAACTTCCAACACAGTGGGTATATGGTTGATCCCTGGTCAGGCAGCTAAGATCCCACATGTCTTATAGCTAAAAAACCAAAACACCAAAACCACATAAAGCAGAATCAATATTGTAACAAATTTTAAAAAGACTTTGAAAATGGTCCACATCAAAAAAATCTTGAAAAAAAATTAAGCCAGTTACCTCTCAGAATAATTACCTCCCAATTCCACATACCATCACTTTGGAGGTTAGGGCTTCAATATGTGAATTTGGGGGGAACATAACACCTTTAGCCCCTAACACCTGCATGGTACTGTCATTAAGACAGAAGTTTTATAGGATTTTCTCATGCTCAAAGTAGCCTTCGTTTGATAGTTATTAGTGCTCTTACTTTACAGATAGAAGCTGAGGCTCAGAGAGGTGAAATTAATTGACCCAAAGTCCTATAACCACGGAGTGGCAGGGGCAGAATTCTGACATACAGTTTTCTGTGTGACTGGCCATCCTGGGCTCTCTCAGCCATCTAACATGATACCTTTTAATGCCATTAAAGGAAGATGGACAGAGCATCATTCAGATGAGATGTGGACAGGGTTAGTCACTTGGTGAAGGGAGGACTGTTCTTTGGATCAGGAGAAATACATTAAAACTTTTTTTAAACATGTGAAAGACACTTTGTATTGGGAAAGATAGCATTTTGGGGAATGCTGTTGTTTGTCACACAATCAGCTCTCACTTCAGGTATCTTGAAAAAATGTTGAGATCATGAAAACATAGAGCTCTTTAACTGATCCATCCCATCTTGGATGCATCCTGTTAGTCTTGGAAGCTTCTTGGATAGATTTGTTATAGAATGGCTGTGTGTGTGTAGCTTCCAGTGGTGTGGGATTTTTGTTTCCTTTTTTCAGAACCCATTGATCAAACTCTGTGTTTACACTTTTACTGAATCCGCCTGCAGTGCCTGAGACACAGGAGATGCGGGTTCAGTTCCTGGGTCAGAAGACCCCCCGGAGGAGAAAATGGCAACCCACTCTGGTATTCTTGCCTGGAGAATTCCGTGGACAGAGAAGTCTGGAGGGCTACAGTCCATGGGGTTGCAAAGAGTTGGTCCTGACTGAGTGGCTGACCATGAGCATGAACAACACTTTGACTGGATAAACCGTGTTGCAATAGCCTAGTCTGTGGACACCACAAAGACTGTGGAGCTCAGTGGAGTTACTTAGGAATTCTGTCCTCATATATGTGCTCTCTGGTTTTAATTTTTTCATGCAAGGGGGAATATTTACACAATTTTTTCCATTTTTTTTTCATGGTTTCAAAATGGGGATTAAAAAGCTCCATTTTTGAATTTTTTATGTTTCACAACTTTGATTTTCTCTAAGAAATATTACTCAGAAGAAGGTCCATACTGTGCTTTCTTAGCCAATGATATTCTTAGAAGGAACAGAGAAGATATTCAGTTTACATATTTGCTTCTTGCTTGTCGCGGATTGGGCTGCAGCTGCCATGTATCTATACAGAGGCCACATTACGGTGCCGTTGGAAGGAGGCTTGCTGTCCCTACTTGAACCCAAGCCAGAGATGCAGGTATTCAGTGCCATGTCCCCTTGGAGGTCTCACTTCCACATTTGCATACCTCAGGCGTGGGTTATCAACATTCTGGCTTCTCTTATTCTGTGGGACCTTGGAGAATTTCAGATCCTAATTACTAGGGACATCAAAAATGTCAAATCCTCTGAATCCTTTTTATTCCTCCTTTATATCCCAGCGTACCTACTGCTTCTCTGTAACAGCAACACTCAAGCCTTGTGGCTTTAACAACGTGCATCTTCCTGAAAGGCATGTCAATTGTCCTTGCATCCTCACTGTCTGACATAATGCTAACACATAGGCTCAATGAGTAATTGCTAAACTAAGTTAAACTGTATCGCCACAGACATGGCAATAGAAATAGAAATGGCAAAAAGACAGCAGATATTATAGAGATAGAATGGCAAAGCTTGACAGTGATTATTAAATGCTGGGTATGAAAGAAAATTCAAGTGTGAAAAATAGACTGACACAACAAGCTGGATGTCAGAGATGAAACAGTGATAAGTTTAATGATATAATGATAGATACAGTTTATGGAGCAATTACTGTGTTCTAGACACTGTGATAACTGCTTTATATGCATTGTCTCACTGAATCTTGATACAATAACCTGGTTTTTTAAAATTACTGGGATATAGCTGATTTACAATGTTCTGTTAGTTTCAGATGTATACCAAAGTGAATCTGTTATACATATATCCACTCTTTTTAGATTGTTTTCCTATATAGGCCGTTACAGGGTATTGGGCAGACTTCCCTGTGCTACAGATAATAGGTCTATACTGGTCATCTATCTGATATATAATAATATGTGTCAATCCCAGGCTTTCAATTTATCCCTCTCCCCTCGTTACCCACTGGTAAACATAAATTTAATTTCTCCATCTGTAACTCTATTTCAGTTTTGGAGATAAATTCATTTGTAGTCTTTTTAAAGATTCTGCATGTAAGTAATATCATGAATTTGTCTTTGTGTGTTGGTTTAGTTCAATATTATAATCTCTAGGTCCATCCATGTTGCTAACAATGGTGTTATTTTGTCCTTTTTGTGGCTGAGTGATATTCCTCTATGGTGTGTGTGTAGGCTAATGAGAGTGGGGAAAAGAAGAAGAAATCGACTTTTGAAACACAGTGTAATAAATGCTTGAGTAGCTGTGGTCATAGCACCTAACAGGGAAACTAGTGGTGACAGCAAGTGGTATTCTAGTTTAACTCTAAAGCAGATATTTGCTCACTATCAAATTCTAGTATATTTTGGTACAAAGGAAAAGTGATTGAAATTTAGGAAACTTGGGTTCTAAGTTTCCTAAAACAAACACACACATGTATACACACATACGTGTATATACATGTATATATCAGTTTAGTTGCTCAGTCGTGTCCAACTCTTTGTGACCCTGTGAACCGCAGCACACCAGACCTCCCTGTCCATCACAAACTCCTGGAGCCTACCCAAACTCATGTCCATTGAGTCAGTGATGACATCCAACCATCTCATCCTCTGTCATCCCCTTCTTCTCCTGCCCTCAATCTTTCCCAGCATCACAGTCTTTTCAAATGAGTCAATTCTTCGCATGAGGTGGCCAAAGTATTGGAGTTTCAGCTTCAGCCTCAGTTCCTTCCAATGAACGCCCAGGAATAATCTCCTTTTGGATGGGCTGGTTGGATCTCCTTGCAGTCCACGGGACTCTCAAGAGTCTTCTTGAGTCAACACCACAGTTCAAAAGCATCAATTCTTCGGCACTCAGCTTTCTTTATAGTCCAACTCTCACATCCATACATGACTACTGGAAAAACCATAGCCTTGACTAGATGGACCTTTGCTGGCAAAGTAATGTCTCTGCTTTTTAATATGCTGTCTAGGTTGGTCATAACTTTTCTTTCAATGAGTAAGCATCTTTTAATTTCATGGCTGTAATTACCATCTGCAGTGATTTTGGAGCCCCCCAAAATAAAATCTGACAGTTTCCACTGTTTCCCCATCTATTTGCCATGAAATGATGGAACCAGATGCCTTGATCTTAGTTTTCTGAATGTTGAGCTCTAAGCCAACTTTTTCACTCTCCTCTTTCACCAAGAGGCTCTTTAGTTCTTCTTCACTTTCTGTCATAAGGGTGGTCTCATCTGCATATCTGAGGTTATTGATATTTCTCCCGGCAATCTTGATTCCAGCTTGTGCTTCATCCAGCCCAGCGTTTCTCATGATGTACTCGGCATATAAGTTAAATAAGCAGGGTGACAATATACAGCCTTGACGTGCTCCTTTTCCTATTGGAAGCAGTGTGTTGTTCCATGTCCAGTTCTAACTGTTGCTTCCCAACCTGCATACAGGTTTCTCAAGAGGCAGGTCAGGTGGTCTGGTATTCCCATCTTTTGAAGAATTATCCACAATTTATTGTGATCCACACAGTCAAAGGCTTTGGCATAGTCAATAAAGCAATAATTTATGGACTTAGTTTTAAATATTATTCCATTTACAAAAAATAAAAGTAAGTGTAATTGGAATTCTTAGCAGTCAACAAAGAGATCCTAGATCTATTTTCAGATAAAGAAGTGAAAGTATTAGTTGCTCAGTTGTTTTCGACTCTTTGCGAAGCTATGTACTTTAGCCCGCCAGGCTCCTCTGTCCATAGAATGCTCCAGACAAGAATACTGGAGTGGGTTGCCATTTCCTTCTCCAGGGCATCTTCCCAACACAGGGATGGAACCCTGGTCTCTTGCATGACAACCAGGTTCTTTACCATCTGAGCCGCCAGAGGAGCCTTTTCGTCTAAGTTACTCTTAACATGTAGTGGATTTTACTGTCTTTTAATCAAATGCATGCTTTTATCATTTGTCCTTAATATGCTACATTTTAAAATTCAGTACTGTTTCTTCCTAACTAAAATGAACTTTCTGAGTTCTAAATCTTTTAATCCAACTTGCCACTATGAATTACACATTTTACAAACATACCTTCTTGTTTTTTAAACATCAGGCAGAATTCTTAAAAGAGCATTTTAGTTTCCTATGTAGGAAGTCATTTGTTTATAAATGTATTGTCTATGTGGTGAGATTTTATAAACCCTAACACACATGTGCTCACACACACACACACACACACACACACACACACACTTTCTCCATGCTGTCTGAAATCCATGTTTGTAAAGCAGTGAAATTACCATGGAGCTTAGCCTTATCTGTAGGGAGATAGCTGAGGTCTCTTGAGGCCAAAATGCAGGAATGAAAAAGGCAGATAAAGTCTCAAAATTGGAATGTAATCAATGCTGGAAGTACTCTTTCACCAAGTAATCTTAAGCGTAAGCTGTCTGTTACTGTTGGTATGAAGAGAATGCTGTCATTGTGTGCTAAGGCATTGAACTAATTACCCTTGACCTGCCTTTGAGTCACTTAGTGTGATTTTTTGAAATGCTTAGGATCGTGCTTATCATTTTAAACAATGCATTAATGGTATCCAAATATTATCTTAGTGGCAGAATGAAAAGCAAACTGACAATTTAATTTTCCCTGTTCTTTTTTTTTTTTTTCCTCTAAATCAACTTGATGTAAACTGCTCAGGCTGAATAGTCTTGTACTAGATAAATACAGTAGCAGGTTAGACTCATCAGAATTTTGAAGCTGGGGAAAAAGTAACCTTGGAGAAAATTTACTTTCTTCGTTTTAGCAGCAGAGAATGTTCTCATGACGTTTTTGTGGGTTTTTTTCCTCCATTGCTAGTTCTTTTTGGAATATAATTACACTGTTGTGTTAGTTGCTGCCGGCAGTGAATGAATCAGCGATATGTGTGCACACATCCCCTCCCTCCTACCCTGCCATCCCACCCATCTGGGTCATCACAGGGCGGAGCTTCCTGTGCTGTGGAGTAGCTTCCCAACAAGCTGTCTGTTTTACACAATTAGTGCACTTACGTCACTCCTAATCTCCCAGTTTGTCTTACCCTGCAATTCCCCCTCCATGTCCACTTGCCTATATTCAATGTCTGCATCTCTGTTCCCACCCTGGAAATTACTTCCCTGGGGGCTCAGACGATAAAGCGTCTGCCTACAATGCGGGAGACCCGGGTTCAATCCCTGGGTTGGGAAGATCTCCTGGAGAAGGAAATGGCAACTCACTCCAGTATTCTTGCCTAGAAAATCCCATGGACGGAGGAGCCTGGTAGACTACAGTCAATAAAGTTGCAAAGAGTCGGACATGACTGAGTGACTTCCCTTTCACTTTTTTTTCACTTTTCACCTTTTTTCTAGATTCCACATATATGTGTTAATATATGATATTTGCTTTTCTCTTTCTGACTTACTTCACTCTGTATGACAGACTCTAAGTCCATCCATGTCTCTACAAGTCAAATTAATGTAAAAGCTCACTATATGTAAGGGCATTGATACCGACCAGGGTTCTTGGCCTTCCTTAATCGATATAAACTGATGACAGGTCAGACAAGAAATTCAGACAAGGCTTTATTGGGGCAGCTGCTGCAGCAGTGGGGAGGAAGAACAAACAGCAGACTACCTTGCTCACTTCCCAAGAAGAGGGGTGAGCTGGGTGCTTATGTGGGGTGAGCGTAGCTGTGTGTCCAGGGGTTGAGTCGGAGATGCTCCTCTGGCAGTGATGAGTGCAGGGGGCATGCACAGTGCCCTGGTTTTGCTCCCAACGCCTTGTCTGTCTCCTGCTTCTTCAGAAGTGGCGGCTGGGATGTTTTGGTCTTTTTGTATCTTATTGTCCACGCATGCTGCATGCCGAGTAGCTTTAGTCGTGTCCGACTCTTTGCAACCCTATGGACCGCAACCCACCAGGCTCCTCTGTCCATGGAATTCTCTAGGCAGGAATACTGGAGTGGGTTGCCATGTCCTTCTCCAGGGTATCTTCTCGACCCAGGGATCGAACTTGTGTCTCTTCCATCTCTGGCATTAGCATTGGCAGGCAGGTTCTTTACCACTTGCTACCTAGGGAGCCCCAGTGCTCATGCACACAGTTGTCTTCAGTTCCTTATAGTTTCCTTGTATTTTGCTGCGCAGGGAGATGTATGTCCACACTCAAACACTGCATCAAAGGGTCCCAGGTCCCAGCCTGTCTCAGCAATATTTTCCTTGAAGGTACTAAAGGGTTAGAGAGCAACATCACCACCACCATCCCTTCTCCAGCAACATGAGAAGAGGTTCCAAAGACTGATGGATTAGATTCCAATTTAACCTCTAAGTTCTCAGAGTAAGAAATTGAAGTCAGGAAAAGTTCAGTTACCGGTTCCGTTTCCGTAGTCTGACCTGTAGTAGAGCCAGACCCAGCAATCCGAGTTCCTGACTCTCCTTTTTCACATGCAGTGGTTCCCCCAGGTCACCCTGTTTGCATTCCTCCTTCCCCAGGCTTGCTGTAGGAACTTGGTATTCCTCTCAGGTTTATGTACTCTTGTCACCACCAACAAGAAGCTTTTCTCTGAAGTTCTTCCAAGACTTGGTGGAGAAATAGCCTAAAAGAAACAGAAAAGCATGATAAAATGTTTGCCTGCTATAAATGTTTTATGCAAGCTCTTGAGTTTCCTGTGGGTTCTATTATTTAAAGCTATCATGGTGAGCGCCTCCCAGAGGGGAAATTTTTAATTAATATCATTTTTATCATGAACATTTTAAAAAGACAAAATGAATGAAGCTATATCTAACTTTTATAATCATGACATATATTAGACTGTTTGCTTCTAGAATCTTTTGCCAATTGTTCCAGAAAAATCACCCTATTAATCTTGTGAAAATAACCCATGAATGAAAAAATCATCCTAAATCTCAGCATTCCATTTATCTATATACATACATAGTTGGATGGTTAGGTAGAAATATGTTTAGAACAATGTGATGCAGTTATAGATTCTGCTTTTTTGCTTTTTTTCTTTCCTTTTTTTTTTTTTTTTACAGTTCATGCTTTATTTAAAGGCATAATTGATTAAATTCCTGCTCTGAAAGATAACATCTAGAAATTAGCATGAGAGATTAGCAGTCTCATCCATCCTCTCATATCCCTACCTTCTGAGTTTGGGAGTTATATTCTGTTCAGGTTTACGACAATCTGTAAAAATTATTTATCTCTTTATTTATTTCTGACTGTGAGTCTTCACGGCCGCACAGGCTTTTCTCTAGTTGTGAGCAGGGACCACTCTGTAGTTGTCGTGGGCAGGCTCCTCACTGCAGTGACCTCTCTCGTTGCGGAGCATGGGCTCTAGGGTGAATGGGCTCAGTAGTTGCAGCTCCTGGGCTCGAGAGCCCAGGCTCAATAACTATGGCCCACGGGCTTAGTTGCTCCATGGCATGTGGGATATTCCTGGACCAGGGATCAAATCCACATTTCCTGCATTGGCCAGCAGATTCTTTACCACTGAACCACCAGGAAGGCTCGGTTTATGACAATTGATTTACTTTCAATAAACATTATTTCTACCGTGTTTACTTTTATTTCTGCATGGAGATACAGTCAGTCTTCCTCACCAGTCCTTTTATCACAAAATGCCTATCTTTTACTTTTGAGGATACTCTTATTTGCCTGGGTTTTGTTGTCAGTCTTACTTTAGAAAGTTGTATAAACAGTGCTGCAATGAACATTGGGGTGCACGTGTCTCTTTCAGATCTGGTTTCCTCAGTGTGTATGCCCAAAAGTGGGATTGCTGGGTCATATGGCAGTTCTATTTCCAGTTTTTTAAGGAATCTCCACACTGTTTTCCATAGTGGCTGTACTAGTTTGCATTCCCACCAACAGTGTAAGAGGGTTCCCTTTTCTCCACACCCTCTCCAGCATTTATTGCTTGTAGTCTTTTGGATAGCAGCCATCCTGACTGGCGTGTAATGGTACCTCATTGTGGTTTTGATTTGCATTTCTCTAATAATGAGTGATGTTGAGCACCTTTTCATGTGTTTGTTAGCCATCTGTATGTCTTCTGAAAGAGACACGTGCACCCCAATGTTCATTGCAGCACTGTTTATAATAGCCAGGACATGGAAGCAACCTAGATGCCCATCAGCAGATGAATGGATAAGGAAGCTGTGGTACATATACACCATGGAATATTACTCAGCTGTCAAAAAGAATTCATTTGAATCAGTCCTAATGAGATGGATGAAACTGGAGCCCATTATACAGAGTGAAGTAAGCCAGAAAGATAAAGAACATTACAGCATACTAACACATATATATGGAATTTAGAAAGATGGTAATGATAACCCTATATGCAAAACAGAAAAAGAGACACAGAAATACAGAACAGACTTTTGAACTCTGTGGGAGAATGTGAGGGTGGGATGTTTCAAAAGAACAGCATGTATACTATCTATGGTGAAACAGATCACCAGCCCAGGTGGGATGCATGAGACAAGTGCTCGGGCCTGGTGCACTGGGAAGACCCAGAGGAGTCGGGTGAAGAGGGAGGTGGGAGGGGGGATCGGGATGGGGAATAAGTGTAAATCTATGGCTGATTCATATCAATGTATGACAAAACCCACTGAAATGTTGTGAAGTAATTAGCCTCCAACTAATAAAAAAATAAAAAAAAATAAAAAAATAAAAAAAATAAAAAAATAAAAAAAAAAAGAAAGTTCTATATAGTTGATTAAATTCCTGCTATGAAAGATAACATCTAGGAATTAGCATGAGAGATTAGCAATCTCATCCATCCTTTCATAGTCCTACCTTCTGAGTTTGGGAGTTCTGTTCTGTTCAGGTTTACAACAATACTACTGCTTAATTATCTTCTGACACCGGCCATTACTATAATGGGAATCCGATTCCACCTCACTCTTTATAGAGGTGTTTTGATTTTGACTTTTCTGTCTGGATGTTCAAATGATGATTTATCCTCCAGTTTCAATATCTCAAATAAGATATGTCTCACAATTGAGGATGATGCATTCAATTTCCAAGGAAAATGGTATCATCTTTCAGCCTAAAAATTCTGATTTATTTTTCAGGGGAAATTTCCTATTATCCTGTCTTTGCATGTATCATCTGTTCTGTTTGTGATCTTGCTACATAAAGATGCCAGTATCTCAACATGAAGTCGTCTTTGCTTGGCTTCTTTCTATACAAGCTTTTCCTAATTACTTTAGACTCTGCCTTTCTGCTTTAAAATCACTGCAGTTAGCTCAAGTCTTCAACACGTTGGTAATTTGGTTTTTAGTGGTGTCAGTTATGTTCCTTGTACTTTCCAGTTTAAGCATTGGCTCTCTAATGATGTTGTTTTGCTCCTTGATTTGTTTCCTTGGGCCTGATATCTCTCCTTTCCTTTCATTCTGTTGTTTTTCATCTAGCCTTTGACCCCTACTGTTGACTTTATTTTCCTAATATAAAATCCATTGTCTGAAACAACTTGAAAAGTTTATCTCTGTTTCTACCCTTAGGTTTTCTTTTCTTCTTGGTCGAGTATTTTGCTTTTCTCCCTTCTTCCCCTGCACCTGTGTTTCTCTCCCCACCCCTCACTTCTCTCATTATTCTTGCTTATAATTTATTCCCATATTTCCCACGTTTGCCTTTTATCTTGCTCATGTGTGGGTGACTCTGTTTAGACACTCTTTGCTGTAATTTAGTGGAAGCCACTTCTAGACTTATTTACCACCTTGCCTTGAGACCCTTTGAGCTCCAGTCTGAAGTACTGGATGGTTCAGGTTTTATTAAGTAGTTAATACCTGGGTGGAATTGTTAGGGAGTGAGTTCAGTTGAAGCAGCATTCAGCCTCTTTAAGAGCACCCAGCTTTGTTGGCTGATTCTGTCTTACATTCTCTTCCATAGAGGAAGGGCTGGTCTTAAGATTTAGAGCTATTTCCGTGTCTCCTCGATCAGAAAAGGAAGGAAAAACTTAAGACTCTGTAAGTTTTGCATTGATTCAGTTTTAGAGGTATTACTGATATTCTTAGTTTTTTTCCCCCAAAGTCCAGGGAAGTTTCTGCCATTTAAGGACAGAGAAGGAACTAAATCCTGCTCTTTCTCCTCTATTCCAGAAACATCGATTTTGATTTTTTTTTTTCCTTTTGCAATTGATTGCTTTCTTTTCTCTGGTTGCTGTGGTTGATGTGTATGTGTGTGTGTGTGTGTGTGTACACATGCATACACTAGGACTTTTACTTTCAGTAGGTATTGAGGAAGGGAAGTTAGTTATGTGTTAGAATCCAACATCTTCTCAGTTAAATGTTTGTGCTGGAAGATTCCCTCACCTAAAGTTGAAAACTGGACAAGAGAAGTGTTTATAAGTTATATATGTATGGGGGTATAATTTTGCATATCTGTGTATACATATCATTTTAAAAATAGGTATTCTATGTGATTGTATAGCTTACATAGAATTACATAATATACAGAGATGTATATAAATATATAGAAGTAAATGTATTTAATATGTGTTTATATGTATATACATGCATGCACACACAAACATAGCTGTTGGAGACTTGTCAATAGTTACTAAAGGAGACTGATAGCACAAAAATCAAGTTTCCAAAGACATGGTGATAACACAGGTAAGCATATAGAATTCAGACCCTGAGATCAATCCTCCTATCATTTTTATCACCGGTTTGAGCCTCAGAACATCCTTCCCCATTTTGGTCCTAAGCTCTCCAATTAAAAAAGAGAAATGGAAGGCTCAATCTGGATTTAGAGAGAAGCAACCCTGATTATAGAAACAGCTGAAACTGAGGAATGGTAGTGGGATTCTTTGCCTGGATAAAGAAAAGTGTGACAAGAGATCTAAAATAGTTTCCAAACACATATCGGAAAAAAAGAAAGAAAGAAAAACAGACATAAACACAACACTATAGTAAAAGTTGCAGATCAGATGTTCTTCACCCCCACAGGACACAGTCTAGAAGTTTTATACAGGAGCTCACATTTTTTGGCATATTGTGCCTCCAGTAAAAAGTACCAATGGGAAAGAAGGTAAAATCAGAGGGTCTCAAAGTCTGTTTCTGTAAGATGATTAAAATATCTTCTTTGCCAGCTACAACTGAATTAGTTGTAGTCTGATGCTTAGAATATTCTCTTGTTGTCATTGGCATTGACTTTAGAAGAAAAGTCTATCCTTATTCTTAAGTGTTGTTCCTCACCTGGCTTTCCCATAGCTCTTACCCGTTTGCAGTCAAAAAGTGGCAATGCCCAAGCACTGGCCTATGAAGACTAAACCCTACACATGCCTGTTTATCTTGTATATATCTATTAGCACCCATCTCATGTGTGGTCTTGGGGACAGAAACAGAGGTAAGGCTGCCCCTGTCCTTAAGTTAAGAATTTAGTGGGTTTGCATCTGCATTGATGCCACAATGGGATGAATTGTTGTCTCATCATGTAGTTCTTCTGTCATGTAATTTTCAATAATGATATATTTACTTCTGCTTGAGAAACATGTATATAATTAAATATATCACTTAGGCTTAGACATGTGTCAGGGGAAAAGATAATGTACATTCTGGCAGTTTTTAAGAAGACCCAAATATCCCACCCCACCCCTCAAAAATTGAAACATTTTTTTGAATAGGAAATGCTACAAATAAAGTCCATAGCTTAATACTCATTTTTCTAGAACAGTGGGAGCCCAGTCAATATTAGTAATTAGAATGTAACTCATGTCCTTTAATTCCCAATATGGACTATACTTTAGTCATTTAAGGCTTGAACCAACGTTACCCCAACCTAATTTTTTTTAACAGAGTACAAACAGCTATGGGGGTTCTCTGATGGCTCAAATGGTAAAGAATCCACCTGCAATACGGGAGACCGCGGTTCAGTCCCTGGGTTGAAAGGATCCCCTGGAGAAGGGAATGACTACCCACTCCAGTATTCTTGCCGGGAGAATTCCACTGACAGAGGAGCCTGGCGGGCTCTAGTCCTTGGGGTTGCAAAAAGTTGGACAGGACTGAGTGACTAACACTTTCAGTTGCACAGACAGGTATGTGTAAGAGACAGCTTAAATAGAGAACGAAATGCAAATCTCAGCATCTAGTCCTTTTGGGGAGGACAAATGTGTAGGTCGGAAGGAGCAAACTAGAGGGATGTTAAGTAGACTTCAAGTCACTTGTCACATAAGAAAAAGCCTGGAGAGAAGTATTGAATTGGGCAGAGGTAATACCACCCTTATGGCAGAAAGTGAAGAGGAACTAAAAAGTCTCTTGAAAGTGAAGGAGGAGAGTGAAAAAGTTGGCTTAAAACTCAACATTCAGAAAACTAAGATCATGGCATCTGGTCCCATCACTTCATGGGAAATAGATGGGGAAACAATGGAAACAGTGTCAGACTTTATTTCTGGGGGCTCCAAAATCACTGCAAATGGTGATTACAGCCATGAAATTAAAAGATGCTTACTGCCTGGAAGGAAAGTTATGACCAACCTAGATAGCATATTTAAAAGCAGAGACATTACTTTGCCAACAAAGGTCCATCTAGTCAAGGCTATGGTTTTTCCAGTAGTCATGTTATGGATGGTGAGAGTTGGACGGTGAAGAAAGCTGAGCACCGAAGAATTGATGCTTTTGAACTGTGGTGTTGGAGAAGACTCTTGAGAGTCCCTTGGACTGCAAGGAGATCCAACCAGTCCATCCTAGAGGAGGTCAGTCCTGGGTGTTCATTGGAAGGACTGATGTTGAAGCTGAAACTCCAATACTTTGGCCACCTCATGCAAAGAGTTGACTTATTAGAAAAGACCCTATTGCTGGGAAGGATTGGGGGCAGGAGGAGAAGGACGACAGAGGATGAGATGGCTGGATGGCATCACCGACTCGATGGACATGGGTTTAGGTAGACTCCGGGAGTTTGTGATGGACAGGGAGGCCTGGCGTGCTGCAGTCCATGGGGTCGCAAAGAGTCGGACACAACTGAGCAACTGAACTGAACTGAACTGAACTAATACTGTATCACCCAGCTCCTTGTTAAAAAAAGGACATAATGCATTTAAAGATCAGATTAGCTGAAAGAAAGTTACTTTGGTGATACAGGTGGGTGTAGAAAAAATTGAAACTATGGGATAAAAGAGCTATTTCTAATTTTTTTTTCCATTTATTTTTATTAGTTGGAGGCTAATTACTTTACAATATTGTAGTGGTTTTTGCCATACATTGACATGAATCAGCCATGGATTTACATGTATTCCCCATCCCGATCCCTCCTCCCACCTCCCTCTCCACCCAATTCCTCTGGGTCTTCCCAGTGCACCAGGCCCGAGCACTTGTCTTATGCGTCCAGCCTGGGCTGGTGATCTGTTTCACCCTAGATAATATACATGTTTCAGTGCTGTTCTCTTGAAACATCCCACCCTCGCCTTCTCCCACAGAGTCCAAAAGTCTGTTCTGTACATCTGTGTCTCTTTTTCTGTTTTGCATATAGGGTTATCATTATCATCTTTCTAAATTCCATATATATGTGTTACTATACTGTATTGGTCTTTATCTTTCTGGCTTACTTCACTCTGTATAATGGGCTCCAGTTTCATCCATCTCATTAGAACTGATTCAGATGAATTCTTTTTAATGGCTGAGTAATATTCCATGGTGTATATGTACCACAGCTTCCTTATCCATTCATCTGCTGATGGGCATCTAGGTTGCTTCCATGTCCTGGCTATTATAAACAGTGCTGCGATGAACATTGGGGTGCACGTGTCTCTTTCAGATCTGGTTTCCTCAGTGTGTATGCCCAGGAGTGGGATTGCTGGGTCATATGGCAGTTCTAATTCCATCTAATTTATAAATGGAATGCCCATTTGAAACATTGTTCCATGAAACTAGGTCTTTATTGAAGTGTGTTTAGCATGGAAGTCTGAATTGTTAAAGAATATCCCCCCTCACCGTGATATGTCCTCTCTAAACCTACATTCAACACCAGATGGCTTCCTTTGTAGTCACTGAGACGTGACTACATTTCAGACTATGACTCCTTTGCTGTTGCTTAGTTGCTAAGTTGTGTCTGACTTTTTGTGACCCCATTCAGGTGAAATCATGTGTTGATGTCTTTGTAAGACTTCACCTGAAAGAACTTGTTTATTTTGGATATAGAGTTAACCCAATTTGGCAGCAATTGTATTTTTGATTTTCAATGTGATTGGGATGTTCAGATATTTTCACTTAAGAGAAGACTAATGGATTGATGGTTTTGAACTGTGGTGTTGGAAAAGACTCTTGAGAGTCCCTGGGACTGCAAGGAGATCAAACCAGTCCATCCTAAAGGAGATCAGTCCTGCGTGTTGATTGGAAGGACTGATGCTGAAGCTGAAACTCCAATACTTCGGCCACCTGATGCGAAGAACTGACTCCTTGGAAAATACCCTAATGCTGGGCAAGACTGAAGGCAGGAGGAGAAGGGGTGACAGAGGGTGAGATGGTTGGATGGCATCACCGACTCGATGGACGTGAGTTTGAGCAAGCTGTGGAAGTTGGTGTTGAACAGGAAAGCCTGCCATGTTGCAGTAAATGGGGTCACAAAGAATCAGACATGTCCGAGCAACTGAACTGAACTGAATGGGTTGATGCCCATTATTACAACATGTTAACTCCAAAAGGTCTGGAGTGGTGGAGAGAGGTGCTCTGCTCCAGTGAAATCAGCTAGCTTTCCACTGTTCTCAGGGTAAAAACTTACCCCTCAAAGATGATGGTAATGTCTATTGTTTTCCTAATAAAAATCTCACCAGTCTTTTTTTTCACCATTCGTATATCATTCACCAGTGATGTGCACTGCCTATTGTTCACTTAAACAATTTGCATTCCTTTAAAGTTTCATTCTTGCACTTTCAAGAGCTGTTGTAAGTCTTTATGATGGAGAGAATCTGCTCAGTGTCAGAGTAATACAGCAAATATTACTTGTGTGTCCTAGAGCAGTATTTTAGAGTTGACCCACATTTATTTTGTACCTAAATAACTGGAATAGAATAGCTAAATACCTTATCTAAAAGTGAAAAGACTAGAATCCAAAATGAAGTAGATTAGGGAGTAATATAGGATGTTACTAAAATACTTGCAAGGTGTCTGTTTGGTGGTGTTTTAGTCACTAAGACATGACCAACTCTTTTTGTGAACTCATGGACTGTAGCCTGCCAGTCTGCTCAGTTCGTGGGATTTCCCAGGCAAGAATACTTGAGTGGGTTGCCATTTCCTTCTCTGGTGAGTATTCCCAACCCAAGGATCAAACCTGCATCTCCTGCACTGGCAGGCAGATTCTTTTACCTCTGAGCCACCAGAGAAGCCTGAGGCATCTTTTATATAATATAAAAATGCTTAATACCATTTAGGTTGTTGGGGACAACTTAGTTTGGGGCTGAAATTACCAAATGAATTTTACAGAATTCAAATGGTTAGTCTTAGCATAGAAACTCACTTAAAAAAATAATGTAGAGAAAACGTTTACTTGATTTAAGGTGCAATTGTACATCTTTAATGATCATAGAAAGGTCTCTCATCTGTTAGTCATTTCTAAATATGATAGTGCCTTTGAGAACCGAATTATGTTTTTTCCATCTTTCTGTTATAGTCACTATTTCTTCTTCCCTCAGCCCCTAAGTTACAAAAGTTCTCTATATATGTATTTTACATACTTAAGAAGATCCTGAGAAACCAAGGTCTGATGAAAATGTGGCTAATTTATTTCTGGTCATGAATTTTATTCTGTCTAAAGAAGGAAAGTATAATAAAATCAATATCTTGCCTGAAATTGCTGTAGCATTGTACGTGCATATTTAGCAGTTCTCTGAAATGGACTAAAACCGTGTGAATGGAATGATTTGATAAACTTGAAAATTCATGGCACTTCATTTTCATTAGTCATTAGGAAATTGTTGCCCACCAAACAGTTTAAAGTAGTGAGTTATTTCTTCCATAAGAGTGGAAAGGAAGGAGAACTATGTTAATATTCAAAGGGAATTAAAAGAAAAATCATGTGCTTTCAGGAGCCATCTTCACAGTCTGCTTAGTAAGCAATGATGTAGGTGAAAGACATCTAACAGTCATAAGTGGTTTAAAAATTGAGCACAGAGAGAGGGCCCTGCGAAAAGCAAGAAAATCCATTGCCGGCTTCATGAGAAGCGAACTTTCACGGAAGAGTGAATGTTTGAGTTCCCTCTGAAGGAAAACATGGAAATAATATCAGCTGAGAAATGTAGAGCCAGGCAGGGGTTCATGATCAGAAAAATGCTAAAGAAACATGTCCACACCATCCACAAGTCATATTCACTCATTTGTGCCAGTTTATATTTGTGTTGAGAATCTAGTACTTCGGAGCAGTGAAAGGAATACCTAGGTCCTAAATTCTTGGAAGCAAACCTGAAGTGGGGTGAATTGATCCTAGTCTGCTCATCACAGGAAAGAGAAAGAGAGAGGAGTAGCAGAGGAATAGGAAGGATTATGAGTTTAGAAGAGGAAAGCAGGAACAGAAGAGAATGCCAAACCTCTTTATCTCTCTCTCACTCATAGATATACACACACACATATATATGTATACGTTTATGTATTTATATTTATGTGTGCATGTAAGTGCATGCTCAGTCTTGTGACCCCATGGACTATTGCCCACCAGGCTCCCCTGTTCATTGGATTTCCCACACAAGAATACTGGAGTGAGTTGTCGTTTCCTTCTCCAGGGGATCTTCCCAACTCAGGGATCAAACCCTCATCTCCAAAAAGTCAGAACTTTTTGGTGGCAAAATCATTTTCCATCATAATTTTCCAGTGGTAGAACTATTATAAAATACTTTAGGCACTGGAATCAGCCTGTCTGGCTCTAGAACCTACAAGTTGTGTGGTTTGGAGAAGTTGCTTACACATCACAGTCTCTTCATTTCCAAAATGGGAATAATAGAGCTTGATTCAAAGAGTTGTGGTGCGAATAATAAATTCAAAGTGTTTAGACTAATAAATTGTACAGTCAGTTCTCAATAATTATTGGCTATTGTCTGGTAAATAAATACTTGATCAAAATCTGTGATAAAGTTGGAAATAGAATCCAAGAGATAATAAATGTATCTGCTCAAAGGGACTCAAGAAATATTTCTGATGTTGCTTCATTCTCAGTGAAGTTGGTGAAAGAATGAAGTCTAATATTATTATATAAATTATAATTAAATTTAGCCCTGTATACAATGTTGACACATTATCTATAGGAAATCTCTCAGACACAGTTTTTTCCATATCTTTGGCATGTTAATGCATCCTTCTAAACCAGCAAGCCCTGTGAAAGAGTAAAGAATTTAAAAGCTTTTTGGTACTAGAGGCCCAACTATTTAGGTAAAAACAGGAAAATAATACAGGGAATGGGAGGGAAAGAGGGATGAGGCAGTGGGAGATTTGACTTCCAAGATCGATCAGTGGAAAAACTAGGACTTGAGTCCTGGGTTCTTTCCACTGATTCTCTGATTTTTCTAGAAGAAAATGACCATCAAAGATTGCAAACTCACTTCAACTTTAGGGGACAGTTTTGCTGGTAGTGGTTGGAAAGAGCAAGGAATAGTGGTTACTCAAAGAAGCAAAAATTATCGCATTTTACCTACTGGGCATAGCAACAACAAAGACAGAAGTGAAATCTGTCTTTAAAAATATCTATGAAAAACGCATATTTATTTTCAGTGTGAAAAGGAGATCAAGGCTGCTGCTTCCCAAGTTTGTCATCATTTCACGTTCCCAGTGGAAGAAGATGAATATAACTTTTCAAAATTATTTTTATTGGAATATAGTTGATTTATAATGCCATGTTACAACAGAGTGAGTCAGTTTTACATGCACATACATCCACTACTTTTTAGATTCTATTCCCATATAGATCATTACAGAGTATTGAATAGAGTTTTCTGTGCTATTTGCTAAGTTCTTATATAGTTACTTCTTCTCTATATACTGATGGCTTCTCTGATGGCTCAATGGGTGAAGAATCCACCTGCAATGCAGAAGACACAGGAGATGTGGGTTTAATCCCTGAGTCAGGAAGATTTCCTGGAGGGGAAATGACAATCCACTCCAGGATTCTTGCCTGGGAAATCCCATGGTCACGGGAGCCTGGCAGGCTACCGTCCAAAGGGTTGCCAAGAGTCAGACATGGCTAAGCTGCTAAGCACAGCTAGAGAAACTTATATATAGTAGTGTTTATATGTCAGTCCCAATCTCCCAATATATCCATCTCACATCACTTCTTTAAACCCTAGGAAGGGTTTTGAGGGACCAAGTCTGCAAGAGTCACTAGCAATGGTGTGTTATATTTGTAATTTCCTTTCAATTGCACATTTCAATCACAGTATAACTAGTATTATGGTAATTAAGGCATTAAATTAAATTAGTGTATCATGTACCTTGCTGAGAAAATAGTAATACATATAGCAGTGCACTAGAGTAGATAATTACTAGGACAATAGGAATGTGTCCACAGGAAAGATAATGGTCATTTTTAGTACCCTATCACCACAGCCAGTTCTGATGGGGAAGAGTCCATCACATTAACTAAATCCTAATGAAACTCTAGAATTACAGACCCTAAGCTTTCTTGTCTTATACTCTGGGTTTTCTCAGTCATATCATCTCCCCTTTATTTGCTTTATCAGCAGAGCTTCCATAGCTTTATAGAATTCCCAGTGTCATTTATGTAGGTGAATTGGATACAAATACTTGGTTATTCAGAATGTTTATTGTATTTTTTTTTCAACTTTTTTTTTTTAATTCTTTGTTGGCAAAACACCACCATTCACTCAACTGTTTTACTACATTGGGCTGGGTGGGGGGCGAAGTGTATTATGTCCTATAGTAGTTCCTATAAAGTAAACTACAGCTTAGGGGATTCAAGTTGCAAGCATTTTCAATATTTGTCTCTAACTCTGAGAAAAGAGAGCATGCAAGTTCACATCCCCACCCACTCACTTTTTATTTTTTTTTTCTGTCTTTACAGTTCCGCCATGGTTTTTAAATCACCCTTCCAACCTCTATGCCTATGAAAGCATGGATATTGAGTTTGAATGCACAGTCTCTGGGAAGCCTGTGCCCACTGTGAACTGGATGAAGAATGGAGATGTGGTCATTCCTAGTGATTATTTTCAGATAGTGGTAATTATCTTTTTTTCAAATTCGCTTTATGATCCCAGTCATCATCTATTCTGTTTTCAGTTGCTTTTCTTTCCTGGGGTCAAGGGTCCCATTGGGGATTTTTATGACATGTGAAGAAAATTGTTCTAATAAAACAGATGAGTTTTTTAGACTTAGAACTTTCGAGCTAAAAAAAATAGGAATAATCAAACAACCCAGCCCCTTGTTTTACAGAGAAGATTTTAAACCAATAATAAAAAAAATAGAAGGCTTAATACCAATAATTTCTAAATATTGTCACTGGTGATTCTTGGGAGAAAGAAGTTTTGAACCTAGTACTAGACTGTATGAAGCCAAGAATCTCTTAGTTCTTTGACTTTTGCCCATGATAATAAAGCCTTAATAGAATGTGCTACTTATGAATATGGCAGCTCACTTCGATAATACAGGTGGCCACTCTTTGCTCCTTTGCTACACTTCCAAATAGGACCAGCTGGTCCTTTTTGAGCGGTGCAAGAGGGCAGTAATACCGGTGCCAAAACAGTGGTGGTGACAGTGTGGAGAAGATATCAAGACCCAGAGATTACACGCTTTGTAATTTAAGAGCATTGAATTAAAGCCAAGAACAATGCTTCTTGTAGTTCCTATGTGGTTTAATGTACTCTGTTCCTGTCCTGGATGGAGATAATAGGGATAATTGCATTATATTCACAGAGCTGTTTGAGGTCCTGGTACACAGTGAATGACCCAAGCCTCTCATTATTATTATTGTGCTTGCTGCTGGCAGCAGAAAGTTTTTCTCATTTGAAAATACTCTTTGGAAACTCTCCTTTTGGTTGAGGTCGGCATCAGAGCATCTGAAGTCAGGTGTATGAATAAGAGATATGAAAAGCACTTTTTCAATGTCAAGGAACTTTGCAGCTAAAGAAGGAGGGTTTTGGTCCATTTCTCTTATGTTGGAGATGCAGGTATGACCCTGATAAAGAAGAGTGGTCCTCTAAGCCAGGTCTCCCAGCAGAAGGGAATCCTAGTGTAAGTGCCGCACGGAATTCAGGCACAAACTCTCTCCATGGCTTCATAGTGCCTCTTGCAGGCAGATCGCTCTTCCGTCATCAGTTGACTCTCAGAAACTTTCATCATCTCCTGATCCATGCATTTTGTCATATTATAAGGGCTCTTAAGGAATACATCTATAAAGAATATCTTTATTATGCTTATCATCACTTACTATTTTTCATTTTTAGTTGCATTTAATTGGTTAGGAATAGAGTAAGAAAGGAAAATTAATTTAACTTTTGAATGCCACATCAATCCATTAGTTCCTTTATATGCTATGCTATTTTCTCTATCAGTGAATTAAAAATGACCTGCCAGGGGGCAACATGAAGTGTGTTGTATACGCCTGAAATGTATGCCACTTGCATAGAGAGGAAATTGTTGAGTGCCCTTAAGGATACATGATAAAATGCAACATTTATTTTTTTCTACAGTTTGAATAATCTTTCCCCCAGCACGACCCATTATACCCAACCTATTTAAATGTTTCTTTTCTTAAGGTAAAAAGAAAATGTGCGCTATGAGCCCTTTTCACACTAAATTGTGCTTAAAAAATATTTCCCCAATAGCTCCAGATATCTGAGAGCCATTGTCTGTCACACGAGTAACATTTAGCCCAAATAGTAACTTATATGAGAATTGTTAATTAGAAGTTAGTCAGCTTTATCTAAGAATTTTACATTAGCCAAGAATTGACTACAAGACACTAAAAACAATTAAGAATTCCCCATGAGGTAATATTTATCTCTTAATGACTTCAGGGGAAGTGATTTAATACGTCTCACTTACTGAACTAATTCTTACACTATCAAAGATAAACTGAGTTAGGGTAATTAAATGCTATTTCAGATCATTTTATCATCCATCCTTGAAAACTATGGTGGCCCAATTTATATAAAACAGGAGTTAATGTTGCTCTATTTAATTTATGGATTACTGAAGGTGAAACATTTTGTGAAACATCTTGCCGAATAACAAGAACGACACGGGTATAAAATATCCCCCAGAACCTAAAAGGTCACACAATTTAAAAAAGATTTTCAGACTTTTTTTTTTTCCTCAGTTAAAAACACTTCTAGAAAATGTCCAACCTAGATTTCTTGTCCTTTAGAAGCTGCAAAAATCAGTGTTTTTGTTTCCTTTTGCTTTTTGTTTCTCTCCAGCAGCCTCTGAACCTATTTCCTTCAGTATAAGGGAAAAAGAATGAGATTTCTTTGATACTAACCTCTCTTCCATACATAATAAAGAAATGTTCTGATTACTGCTCATTTAGAATTGGAGGATGATATGCATCCTTGAGAGTATATTTTTCAGCACAGAACTGGGTGAAATTGCTACACATGGATTCAGCAAAGTCTTGGGGCTCTGTGACATTTTCTAGGTGACTTAGGCCCGATCTGTCAGGCTGAGAATCCTGTTGGCCTCCGTTCTGGCTTTTCTGGGAAGTTGGATTAAAATTCGGTTGTGTTCATCTTGTCACTTAAAGTTTTTTTTGCGTTTTCAAATATTTTACATGCATTTTATTCACACTAGGGAGGAAGCAACCTGCGGATCCTTGGGGTGGTGAAGTCGGATGAGGGCTTTTATCAGTGCGTGGCTGAAAATGAAGCCGGAAACACCCAGACGAGTGCGCAGCTCATTGTCCCTAAGCCTGGTAAGATGAGATGAACTTTGCTCTGGATTTTGTAGTTACTGTTCTGTGTGGTTTATCTGTAAAAATCCATATTGTTTTCCTTGTTCCCAAAGTCAGTTGGAAATTAGAGTTATTTAGTTAATCAAGGTGTGTATCTGCATATTGATGATATATTTGTGCTAGAAAATTATATCTGTATCTATTGATATATAGATAAATCGATCCAGTGAGATATGATTATTATGAACAGCAGATACCTCTGGCTATCAAGACAACAACCACTAAATCACTTCCTTCTCCTCTATTTTATGGCTTGCCATTCTTTCAGTGTTTCATATGAAATCATATAAAATATAAAAAACATATAAAATCTATATATGGAACATATATATAGCATGTATATATATAAAAGATAAACATATATATGTATCAGTTCAGTTCAGTTGCTTACTCATGTCAAACTCTGCGACACCATGGACTACAGCACGCCAGGCTTCCCTGTCCATCACCAACTCCTGGAATTTACTCAAACTCATTTCTATTGAGTCGGTGATGCCATCCAACTATCTCATCCTCTGTCATCCCCTCTCCTCCTGCCTTCAATCTTTAAAAGCATCAGGGTCTTTTCAAATGAGTCAGTTCTTCACATCAGGTGCCACAGTATTGGAATTTCAGCTTCAGCATCAGTCCTTCCAACGAATATTCAGGACTGATTTCCTTTAGGATGGACTGGTTTGATCTCCTTGCTGTCTAAGGGACTCTCAAGAGTCTTCTCTAACACCACAGTTGAAAGGCATCAATTCTTTGCCAACAGCTATCTTTATAGTCCTTTACAGACCTTTTCCAGTCCTGTGGCCACTGCTGAAAACTGCTGAGTTTTCCAAATTTGCTGGCATATTGAGTGCAACACTTTCACAGCATCATCATTTAAGATTTGAAATAGCTCAACTGGAATTCCATCATGTCCACTAGCTTTGTTTGTACTGGTGCTTCCTAAGGCCCACTTGACCTTGCATCCTGATGTCTGGCTCTAGGTGAGTGACCACACCATCGTGATTATCTGGGTTGCGAAGATCTTTTTTGTACAGTTCCTCTGTGTATTCTTGCCACCTCTTCTTAATATCTTCTCCTTCTGTTAGGTCCATACCATTTCTGTTGTTTATTGTGCTCATCTTTGCATGAAATGTTCGTTTGGTATCTCTAATTTTCTTGAAGAGATCTCTAATCTTTCCCATTCTATTCTTTTCCTCTAGTTCTTTGCACTGATCACTGAGGAAGGCTTTCTATCTCTCCTTGCCATTCTTTGGAGCTCTACATTCAGATGCTTATATCTTTCCTTTTCTACTTTGCCTTTAGCTTTTCTTCTGTTCTCAGCTATTTGTAAGGCCTCCTCAGACAACCATTTTGCCTTTTTGCATTTCTTTTTCTTGGGGAGGGTCTTGATTACTGCCTCCTGTACAATGTCATGAACTTCCATCCATAGTTCTTCAGGCACTCTGTCTATCAGATCTAACCCTTTAATCTATTTGTCACTTCCACTGTTTAATGGTAAGGGATTTGATTTAGGTCTTACCTGAATGGTCTAGTGGTTTTCCATACTTTCTTCAGTTTAATTCTGAATTTGGCAACAAGGAGTTCATGATCTGAGCCAGCTCCTGGCCTTGTTTTTACTGACTGTGTAGAGCTTCTCCATCTTTGGCTGCAAAGAATATAATCAATCTGATTTTGGTATTGACCATCTGGTGATGTCCATGTGTAGAATCTTCTCTTGTGTTGTTGGAAAAGGTGTTTGCTATGACCAGTGCATTCTCTTGGCAAAACTATTAGCCTTTGCCCTGCTTCATTCTGAACTCCAAGGCCAAATTTACCTGTTACTCCAGCTATTTCCTGACTTGCCACTTTTGCATTCCAGTCCCCTATAATGAAAAGGACATCTGTTTCAGGTGTTAGTTCTAGAAGGTCTTGTAGTTCTTCATAGAACTGTTCAGCTTCTTCAGCATTACTGGTAGAGGCATAGACTTGGATTACCGTGATATTGAATGTTTTGCCTTGGAGAGGAACTGAGATCATTCTGTCATTTTTGAGATTGCATCCAAGTACTGCATTTTGGAGTCTTTTGTTGACTATGATGGCTTCTCCATTTCTTCTAAGGGATTCTTGCCCACAGCAGTAGATATAATGGTCATCAGAGTTAAATTCACCCATTCCAGTCCATTTTAGTTTGCTGATTCCTAAAACATCGATATTCACTCTTGCCATCTCCTGTTTGCTGCTGCTGCTGCTAAGTCACTTCAGTTGTGTCCGACTCTGTGCAACCCCATAGACGGCAGCCCACCAGGCTTCTCCGTCCCTGGGATTTTCCAGGCAAGAGTACTGTAGTGGGATGCCATTGCCTTTTCTGATCTCCTGTTTGACCACTTCCAAATTGTATTGATTCATGGACCTAAATTCCAGGTTCCTATGCAATACGGTTCTTTACAGCATCGGACTTTACTTCCATCACCAGTTACATCCACAACTGGGTGGTGTTTTTGCTTTTGTCTTTGCGTCTTCATTCTTTCTGGAGTTATTTCTCCACTGATCTCCAGTAGCATATTGGGCACCTACCAACCTGGGGAATTCATCTTTCAATGTCTTACCTTTTTGCCTTTTCATACTGTTCATGGGGTTCTCAAGGCAAGAATACTGAAGTGGTTTGCCATTCCCTTCTCCAGTGGACCACATTTTGTCAGAATTCTCCAATATAAACTGTCCATCTTGGGTGGCCCTACACAGCATGGCTCACAGTTTCATTATGTTAGACAAGGCTGTGGTCCATGTGATCAGTTTGATTAGTTTTCTTTGATTGTGCTTTTCATTCTGTCTGCCCTCTGATGGAGAAGGATAAGAGGCTTATGGAAGCTTCCTGATGGGAGAGACTGACTGTGGGGGAAACTGGTCTTGTTCTGATGGGCAGGGCCATGCTCAGTAAATCTTTAATCCAATTTTCTGTTGATGGACCGGGCTATGTTCCCTCCCTGTTGTTTGACCTGAGGCCAAACTGTGGTGGAGATAATGAAGATAATGGCGACCTCCTTCAAGAAGTCCCATGGGTGTACTGATACACTCAGTGCCCCCAACCCTGCGGCAGGCCACCACCGGCTCATGCCTCTGCCGGACACTCACGGGCAAGTCTAGGTCAGCCTCTTTTGGGGTCACTGCTCCTTTCTTCTGGGTCCTGGTGCCCGCAAGTTTCTGTTTGTGCCCTCCAAGAGTCTGTTTCCCCAGTCCTGTGTAAGTTCTGGCAGTTCTATGGTGAGTTAATGGCAACCTCCTCTAAGAGGGCTTCTGCCACACCCAGGTCTGCTGCACCCGGAGCCCTTGCCCCTGCGGCAGGCCACTGCTGACCTGCACCACCACAGGAGACCCCCAAACACAGTTCTGGCTCGGTCTCTGTGGGGTCTCTGGGTCCTTGTGCACACAAGGTTTGTTTGAGACCTCCAAGTGTCCATAGCAGGTATGGGGTTTGACTATAAACATGATTTTGCCACTCCTACCATCTTCCTGGGGTTTCTGCTTTGCCCTTAGATGTGGGGTACCTTTTTTTGGTGGGATCCAACCTTCTCCTATGTCAGCAAAGTGGGAAAACTCAGCAATGGCCACAGGACTGGAAAAGGTCAGTTTTCATTCCAGTCACAAAGAAAGGCAATGCAAAAGAATGCTCAATCTACCTCACAATTGCACAATTGCTACCTCACAGGCTAGCAAAGTAATGCTCAAAATTCTCCAAGCCAGGCTTCAACAGTCTGTGAACCATGAATTTCCAGATGTTCAAGCAGGATTTAGAAAAGGCAGAGGAACCAGAGATCAAATTGCTAACATCCATTGGATCATTGAAAAAGCAAGAGAGTTCCAGAAAAACATCTACTTCTGCTTTATTGACTGTGCCAAAGCCTTTGACTGTGTGGATCACAAGAAACCGTGGAAATTTCTTAAAGAGATGGGAATATCTGACCACCAGACCTGACTCCTGAGAAAAATGTATGCTGGTCAGGAAGCAACAGTTAGAACTGGACATGGAACAACAGACTGGTTCTAAACTGGGAAAGGAGTAAGTCAAGGCTGTATATTGTCACCCCGTTTATTTAACTTCTATGCAGAGTACATCATGAGAAACGCTGGGCTGGAAGAAGCACAAGCTGGAATTAGATTGCTGGGAGAAATATCAATAACCTCAGATATGCAGATGACACCACCCTTCTGGCAGAAAGTGACGAGAAACTAAAGAGCCTCTTGATGAAAGTGAACGAGGAGAGTGAAAAAGTTGGCTTAAAGCTCAACATTCAGAAAACTAAGATCATGGCATCTGGTCCCATCACTTCATGGCAAATAGATAGGGAAACAATGGAAACAGTGAGAGACTTTTTTTTTTTTTTGAGTTCCAAAAACACTGCAGATGGTGACTGCAGCCATGAAATTAAAAGATACTTGCTCCTTGGAAGAAAAGTTATGACCAACCTAGATAGCATATTAAAAAGCAGAGACCTTACTTTGCCAACAAAGATATGTCTAGTCAAAGCTATGGTTTTTCCAGTAGTCATGTATGGATGTGAGAGTTGGGCTGTAAAGAAAGCTGAGTGGTGAAGAATTGATGCTTTTGAACTGTGGTGTTGGGGAAGACTCTTGAGAGTCCCTTGGACTGCAAGGAAATCCAACCAGTCCATCCTAAAGGAGATCAGTCCTGGGTGTTCATTGAAAGGACTGATGCTGAAGCTGAAACTCCAATACTTTGGCCACCTCATGTGAAGAGCTGACTCATTTGAAAAGACCCTGATGCTGGGAAATATTGAAGGCAGAGGAGAAGGGGAGGACCGAGGATGAGATGATCAGATGGCATCACTGACTCAATGGACATGAGTTTGAGTAAAGTCTGGGAGTTAGTGATGGACAGGGAAGCCTGGCGTGCTGCAGTCCATGGGGTCACAAAAAATTGGACATTGGCCACCTCATGTGAAGAGTTGACTCGTTGGAAAAGACCCTGATGCTGGGAGAGATTGGGGGCAGGAGAAGAAGGGGATGACAGAGGATGAGATGGCTGGATGGCATCACCGACTTGATGGGCATGAGTTTGAGTAAACTCTGGGAGTTGGTGATGGATGGGGAGGCCTGGCATGCTGCGATTCATGGGGTCACAAAGAGTCGGACACGACTGAGCGACTGAACTGAACTGAACTGAACTGAGCAACTGAATGGAACTGAATATTCTTCCTGTCAACAGTTGTTCAGCAGTGAGTTGTAATTTCAGCATTCTCACAGGAGAAGAGGATTGCAAGTCCTTCTACTCTGCCATCTTCCTTTGCCACACTCATAAAACTGTTGTCTGCAGGAGCCCATGATCCTTCATCTTGCCCTCCACGGGCTGTGAGTCATATATGTGTATACACACATGCTTATTTATAGTCTTAAATCAGTGGAACTTGGAAGAACAATAGGAGAAGTAATCACTTGGAAATAAAACATTTTCTTTTAAAAGAAAAAAAAAAACAGATTTTGCTAAGTTGTCCTTTTTTCTATAACTTATTGTTTTTTATTTTTTTGTCCTGTAATCTTTTAGAGGTTTAGTATGGTGGTTTGTTCAAGACTAGCATAAATCTACAATAGACGTGTCAGGGAATATACCCGTAACGGTACAGTCTCTGAGCTTACCCTGGTGGCTCCCACAGTGAAGAGTCTGCTTCCTATGCAGGAGACCCAGGTTTGATCCCTGGGTCGGGAAGATCTCTTGCAAATGGAAATGGCAACCCACTCCAGTATTCTTGCCTGGAACATCCTATGGACATTGGAGTGTGGCGAGCCCTAGTCCATGGGGGTTTCAAAGAGTTGGACCTGACTGAGCAATTAACATGTCATCACATCATCAATACAATTTCAACCAGGAAGAAAGCAAACCAACAAAAGCAAACACACAAAAAGCTAACTGATCAGCTGCTCTGAAATGTGGTTACACTACAGAAGGTCAAAAGCATTCCCTCTCTCTTTCCCTATTTTTTTTTTGATGAGGGCTTGAACAATTATTGTATAGATCCACATACTTTAAAATATTAATACCTCCTTATGAAAAGTTTTCATGCCATCTATTGATTATGTAACTTTTTGGGCCAGTTTCCTTCTTCTTAACTCAATCTTGCCCTACTCTTTGCCTGCAGTAAGTTTATTAGAAAGTAGTAATTTCTGTACAGCTACAGAAATACATGAGACTTGTCTTTATTTGGCTTCTATCTTTGTAACTATCGAGGCCTGATATTTGGTGCATCTAACCAATTATCAAGACTCTCAGACTGTCATCATTAATGTTCACAACAATGACTTTCTCTGTTTTCTTGATTAAAACAAAAAAAGCAGCCATAGAACCACAGTCTCAGATGAGTAAAAGAATGAAAGGGACTACCTAGTAATTTAAAGGGACGATTAAGTCTTGTTCAAGATCACCGGTTTCTCTGATGGACTGCTCATTTCGCCTTTATTGAATGTACCCTGTGGGTGAATGTGACTTCATTGCTGTGAGTAACTGCGTTCTCTTCTGCTGAAATGTTAATGGATAAGGTAGAACCTCTAAAAATCAAGCCTGGTTTACAAGCTCTGTGCTATCTCATCAGCAACAACAATACGGCGACATTTACACTATACCAGTCGCTGCACAATCCACAGAACAAGAGAATTCTGGTTAACTTTGATTTTCATCTAAGGCCAGAAAGCTGAGGAAAATGCGAGATAAGCAGTCTCGTATTTCTAAAGAGACATATGAGGTACACTCTCCTAGGACTTGTTGGCACTGGCCAAGTCTAGTCATCATCCCCTAAGTGCCATTCAGTGTGGAAGATTCTTTGATGTGTTGAAATTTGTAGAATTAGACATTGTCAGGGCTTCCGTGGTGGCTCAAACGGTAAAGAATCCACCGGCAAGGCAGGAGACCTGAGTTCCATCCCTAGGGTTGGGAAGATCCCCTGGAGGAGGGCATGGCAACCCACTCCCGTATTCTTGCCTGGAGAATCCTCATGGACGGAGGAACCTGGCGAGCTGCAGTCCATTGGGTCGCAAAGAGTTGGACATGACTGAGCGACTAAGCCCACAGACATTGTCATGGCATTTTCTTTCCCCTACAAGTCAAGTTATGGAGACACTAGGAAAACTCCTTGAACAGAGTGCATTTGTGATTTGTGTGCGTGTTTGTGTTTTACTGGGAACTGCTTGCACAACTGGAAAACAGGCATCTTCTCCTGACTGAAGTTGTCAGGAGGTGCTCACCGTAAGGTCAGGGAACTAGAGAAGGCGAGGTTCGGAGAAAGAACGAGACCGATATTCTACAGGATCAGATCACCTTTAATGAGGCAAGAAGGGGCAGCAGTCAGACCAGCGAGCTGCGGTGCTAAGTCAAGAAGAGAGTAGGTATATATAGAAAACATATATGCGGAAATACATTGTGTTGAGGGGGTCCATTTTTCCTCGAGATTATTTTGATTAGTTAGCTTTTCACAACTTGGGCCAGGAATTCCTGAGACTTGGCGGGGACTGGGACCGGCTGGGAGCTGAACATCATCAATCTTCATGTCCATTCCTTTCTTTGGGGCAGAAAGTTCTTTATTCTGTATAGAATGCTGGGAAAGACCCAGAGGGGAGTTTTCACTCCAGGCCATCTTGAGCCGCCTAGCTTTCCTTCACCCACAACCCAGCAGGAGAAGAGGGAATTCAGTTGTGGTGAGCTCTGTTTCCACCTTGGGGAAGAACAAGGCTGTGAGTTGCACTTGTGAAGAAAAAGCAGGGCTGAAGACACCTGCAGAAGCCTGCCCCCGAGGTGCTGGCTGCAGAGGCTATAGCCACAGAAGATGCTGCGGGTAGAGCGGACCTGGGAGCTGGTGCGGAGCGGAGCTGGGAGCTGGGGCAGATGGCCAGCCAGACCCCGCTGTGCCTGCTTTAGGAAGGGATCTAGACTGGAGCTTCCTCAGGTGGAAAGGCCTCAGAAGAACCCACAGAGCTGCCCCCACAAAACACACATGTGGACGCCTTCCGCAACTATGGATTCTAAAGAGCACAGGTTGAGAAAAAGAGCCTCTGTCTCTTTACTTGAAATCCATCCTCTCTTTCTACACTAGAGAAGCCCTAAGTCCTGGGGGTGGGCGTGGGGGTGGAGGGCTGGGCAGACCCAATAGAATAAAAAACAGGTGACAAGACAGTTCCATTGCCTCTTACCCATTTGTGGCCTCAGGCCCCCTCTAGGAGGAGGGAAGAAACTTGAATGGAATGTTAGGTTAATATCTTGATTTAGATCTTACTTGTTTGCCTGTTTATGTGTCGCCTTTATCGTTATTGTTACTGTTTTTAATATCTGAAAAGAAAGCTTTTAAAATATTTTAAGGTGCCTTCAGGACTTGAGGGTTGACCCAAGTTGCTATCTAGGATAGAAAATATATCTGATAGAGTGTGTTTGAAAGTGGAGGATGGGAAAAAAATAAAGCTATTTCCTCTTTTTCCTTCCTATTCCAATAGTTCAGCTTGTTCAGTAAACCAATTCTAGGCATTGAACTTCACTTACACCAGTCAGCTCTCATTTCAACAGGTATCTCTTTGTTAATGGTCCCTTGCATTCTGTTCAGGTCCTGATTCATTTGGGTCTATGTGACTACAAAAGAACAAGACTCCCCTCGGCAGAAATGTCATTTACCTCCCAAGGAGGGCAAGTCTCAGAGAATCTCGATAGTTCATTCTTCTCCCTTCTAGGTGGTAAAATGTTGTCAGTGGATGCTACATTCTGGGTTGGTGTTTATTGTATCTGGCATGGGATTAGAATGAAAGTAAAAGAAAATGAAGACCAAAATCTGAAAGCGTGACAGAACACCATTGTGACTGTCTTATACTCCCTCCTTGTAAATGATGGATTGCTTTTTCCTGGCTATTTAATCAGGTCTTCAAATAATGCCTCCAATTCCTCAGAGATGCAGTGTTGGCCGCGTGCACAGATGGTGGAGAGGCTAGCTATAAATATAAACTCAGCAATGAAGCTGACCACAGCGGAAGAACAGAGCCCTCTCTCTCGAAGTTCCAACAATAAACGGTCACCATATATTTTGAAGCACATCGTGGACCTGCATTGACCAGCTGTTCGGCTTTGGTCTGTCCACATGCTTGCGGCTCAGAGATTCTCTGGGCAACCATAACAATCTGCTTCTCACTGAAGCGCACACAATGGCCTGTTCAAGAGGGCGCCCGTGGTCGGTGGATATTTACATAAGCCTAATGAAGTTTCAACCCAGCCTTTTATACAGAGGTTAGCTATCCCCTCTTTCACAATTAGTGACTTAGGAAACATCACCTACTAAATTAAATGGAGTTAATGATTTGTTTTTTCTCTCCAGAAAATAAGTTTTAGAAAACTACTGAAATGTGTGCACTGTAACATGTGAAATATATGCATGATTTCCTCTAGATAAAAATCAAGAAGATCAATGGCATTTTAAAAAAAAAGTCATTATACTAGAGGAAGTGCTATCAAGAATGTTATATATCTGACACTAAGACGCTGTACACACATTTCCAGACTGCTAACCATCTCTATGTACCTAACACAACCATGAGCGCACCCTCAGACAAAGATCTGCACACTTAAGAAGACTTTCCATATGCATGAGACATACTTAGGTGTGTTATGTAAGTGGTGGTAAATTCAGGTTAAAATCCTCCAGCTGATTTGTATAACTTGCATTGCCTAGCCATCTCTTCTAAGAGCTAAGGAAATGTTTTCTTGCTGTTATTTTGGTTTTAGTTTCTTGTTGTTGTTTTAGTTTTATTTACTTATTACCTGGTGAGAGACATTAGTTAAGTCCTCTTTCCAAATGAAGATTGACTGCAGCTCTTCAAGTCTACTCCTCACTGAACAGCCCAGCCAAAAAGTGTCAAGAATCAATGTGTTAGGTGTCATAAGAATAAGATACTTCAGTAGTCAGATTGGCAAACAGGTACACAACACTTTAGGATCTGGTTGACATAGGAGATGCTGATGAGTTAGTTACCCCTTAGTCATCATCCAGTGAAACGGAGTATGGATAGAAAATGAAAGTCACTTAGTCCTGTCCGACTCTTTGGGACCCATGGACTGTGTAGTCCACGGGATTCTCCAGGCCAGAATACCAGAGTGGGTAGCCTTTCCCTTCACCAGGGGATCTTCCCAACCAGGGATAGAACCCAGGTCTCCTGTACTGCAGATGAATTCTTTACCAGCTGAGCCACGAGAGAATCCTGAGAATGATGGATTGTTAAGTAGTAGTTAAGACTGTTTGGTTGCTGGACAGAGAAGTAAGCTTATTTTCTGGTGCTGGTGAGGCAGTATGGGAGCTTAGAGAGGAAGGCAGGAACAAAGATAAGATATATATAAAATATCAGTTATCTTGGAGTTAGTGTTCTTGGTTCTAATTGCTAGGTAGCATTATGTTGAGTTTTAAGCCAGTGAAAAAGCTGGATTAAAACTCAGCATTCAAAAAATGAAGATCGTGTCATCCAGTCCCATCACCTCATGGCAAATAGGTGGGGAAACAATGGAAACAGTGACAGACTTTATTTTCTTGGGGTCCAAAATCACTGCAGATGGTGACTGCAGCCATGAAATTAAAAGATGCTTGCTCCTTGGAAGAAAAGCTGTCACAAACCTAGACTGCATTTTAAAAAGCAGAGACATTACATTCTCAACAGAAGTCCTTATAGTCAAAGCTATGGTTTTTCCAGTAGTCATGTATGGATGTGAGAGTTGTACTATAAAGAAGGCTGAGAGCCAAAGAATTGATGCTTTTGAACTGTTGGTATTGGAGAAGACTCTTCAGAGTCCCTTGGACTGCAAGGAGATCAAACCAGTGAATCTGAAAGGAAATCAGTCCTCAATGTTCATTAGAAGGTCTGATGCTGAAACTGAAGCTTCAGTACTTCGGCCACCTGATGCGAAGAGCTGACTCATTTGAAAAGACCCTGATGCTGGGAAAGATTGAAGGCAGGAGGAGAAGGGGACAACAGAGGACGAGATGGTTGGATGGCATCACTGACTCAATGGACATGAGTTTGAGCAAGCTCTGGGAGATGGTGAAGGACAAGGAAGCCTGGTGTGCTGTAGCCCATGGTGTCACAAAGAGTCAGACATGACTGACCGCCTAAACAACAAAAACATAGTGTTTCCTGGCCATGGTCTGCGATGAAAATAATTAGAGATACTTAACTGCTGGGCAGAGAAGATGAGGGCCAGAGAAGTGGGAATACAGCTGTAATCAAGATAGATATAGCCTGGAATATTTTAAATTTAATGACAGAAATGAATGAATATATAACAAAGTTGCCATGGAGAGTAATAATGTATTCTCTATATTCTACTAGGCACAAAAGTAATATGTTCACAACTGAATAAATGCCATTCTAAATATTTCCTAAAGGTAGATTTGCTTGGGCAACGTACCAATTTATGCCTTCCAAAGAAGAAATATATATGAGATATGTATCCCGTATTTTGTCTCATACCCCAAACACATTTGTTGATATTGAATATGTTCTAATGCTGTTTTTTTGTTTTTCCTCCAAGATTGCCAACATAGTAGTTTTCTACTGTACCTGGGGAAATATATTGGTTAAGCATTTAGAAAAAAAAAAAAAAAAATGTGAGCTATTTTCAATTCCTTGTCCTCCCCTGGAAAAGCTTACTGATTATAAATGATGTCAAATTTTAAACATTGCATTAAGGAGGTAGATCACATGTTAGCAAAAGTGTTAGGTCTGGTCATGAACATCGAGGCATAAAATCAGAAGTCCTTTCGATGCCGAAAACTTGGTCTCTGTGCCCCTGTGCTGAATCAAATCCTGGAAACAGAGTTCTGGGTGAGGTGGAAAAGAAGAGCTTTATGACTTTGCTGGGCACAGTGGGAAAACAGCAGGTTTTGTGCCCCTCAAAAACCATGCTGTTAGGTGGGAAGATTTGGTAAGGAGTTTCATAGCAATTGGAGAAGGAAATGGCAACCCACTCCAGTATTCTTGCCTGGAGAATCCTGTGGACAGAGGAGCCTGGTAGCCTATAGTCCACGGGGTTGCAAAGAGTTGGACATGACTGAGCAGCTTGGGCTTCCCTGGTAGCTCAGATGGTAAAGCGTCTGCCTACAATGCAGGAGACCGGGGTTCGATCCCTGGGTCGGGAAGATCCCCTGGAGAAGGAAATGGCAACCCACTCCAGTATTCTTGCCTGGAAAATCCCGTGGACTGAGGATCCTGGTAGGCTACAGTCAATGGGGTCTCAAAGAGTCTGACATGACTCACAGCGTCTTCACTCACTTCATAGCAATAGTTCAAGGCTAGTGTTGCTGATAAGAGTAGGGTGTGTGCAGTGACTCCATCTTGATCTGTTTTCAAGTAATCTTTTGATGAGCTTCTCTGGTTCCTTTAATCAGGCCTCAGGTGGTCTTCTCTGTAGGAGGAATGCTTTCAGTTCAGTTCAGTCACTCAGTCGTGTCTGACTCTTTGTGACCCCGTGGACTGCAGCACCCCAAGCCTCCCTGTCCATCACCAAGTCCCAGAGTTTACTCAAACCCGTGTTCATTGAGTCGGTGATGCCATCCAACCATCTCATCCTCTGTCATCCCCTTCCCCTCCTGCCCTCAATCTTTCCCAGCATCAGGGTCTTTTCAAATGAGTCAGTTCTTCACATCAAGTGGCCAAAGCAATGCTTACATCTTCCCTTTGTTGGGTTTTTCTTCCATACAGAGCTTGAGGACATTGTTACTTGAATCCCCTGAGACAGAAGCATGATCCTGCCCCAAGGCTATGCTATTGTTTCTGGGCAGTTCCTCTCTTGGTCCTGCTTTCCCTCCCTTTCCTGACCAGCACCTGTTCAAATCTGCCCTTTGGAACTTGGGGAATATCACATAGGCTGGAGTCTGTTCCCTACAAGAAATGGGAGACATAGAAAGGCCTCCATGCCCAGGAGCCCCACAGAGTCCTGCTGGGGTTTAGTTTGGATCTATTTTTGTGACTTTTCACTATCAACATGAGAAGAAAACTTTGTTGTTGTTCAGGCAAGTCCAGCTCTTTCTGACACCATAGACTGCAGCATGCCAGGCTTCCTGGTCCTTCACTATCTCCCAGAGTTTGGTCAAACTCATGTCCATTGAGTCGATGATGCTGTCTATCTATCTCATCCTCTGTCGCCCGCTTTTCCTGCCCTCAATCTTTCCCAGCATCAGGGTCTTTTCCAATGTGTTGTAATTTCCCATCAGGTGGCCAAAGTATTGGAGCTTCAATGTCAGTCCTTCCAATGAAAATTCAGGATTGATTTCCTTTAGGATTGACTGGTTTGATCTCCTTGCTGTCCAAGGACTCTCAAGAATCTTCTCTAGCACCACAATTCAAAAGCATCAATTCTTCAACACCCAGCTTTCTCTATGGTCCAATTCTCACATACATACATGACTACTGGAAAAACCGTAGCTTTAACTCTATGGACCTTTGTTGGCAAAGTGATGTCTCTGCTTTTTAATATGCTGCCTATGTTTGTCATAGCTTTTTTCCTAAGGAGCAAGTGTCTTTTAATTTTGTGGCTGCAGTTACCATCTGTAGTTATTTTGGATCCCAAGAAAATAAAATCTTTCACTGCTTCCACATTTTCCCCAAATAGTTGCCATGAAGTAATGGAACTCTGGATGAATACCTTAAAATCCCAAATATCCAGAGGAATATGTGGGCACATACTCATATAGTTGTGTATTAACTACAGCTTGTTAAAGTGTTTCTTACTATGTGTGAACTCTTATGTAATAACTTCAGTGGGATTGTGTGAAGCAATGAAAACTTATACAATTAGTCATAACACTTTTAAGATCTTTTAGAATTTAATTTGTCGGTGTAATAGCACATAAGCAACTGTGTCAGAGAAATTATAACTAACTCTCAAATGATGTACTTTTTAGTCTGATATTAGTCACTGGTGGTCAATTAAGTTGAATTTTTATCTCTTGATATGAGAAGAGTAACTATGATTTAAATGCTCAGTAGTTGTCTGTGTGGGATCAAATTATTCCTGGAGCTCTGTAAATAATTTAGAAGATCCAATTCCATGTACTAGACTAATATATTGGTGGACCAAACTAAAAAATGAGTCATTAGACAGCTTCTCTCACAAAATCTGTGATGCTCATTAAAACTACAAACATTCTCTTTAGAGTTCCATCATTGAGTATAAATGAATAAAAGTGCAGCTTAATATTTTTGAAACTTATTTCCAGCAATGATTATAGCTCATAAGCTTTCCACAGACATTTTCCCTTATAAATCTTAGTAATTAACTGTACCTGTTAGGATACAGAATTAATTTTTTCAAGAAGGTTATTAATGTTAATGTATATGGCTACAAATTCAGTCTGCTAAAGAAGCATTTTGCTTGCTAAGGTAAAGATAAAAGTAAGAGGAAGATAGTCTCTGCTGTTTTATTTTCTGCTGCAAAGTCACCTTTCCCTTAGAGAAATGTTGACACTCAAACTAGCACTTTCCCTGAGGGGTTCAATGATAGCCCAAGTTTGGCATCAATCAGTCATTTGATCTTTTACCATGTAACATTCACCTAGTCTCCGAGATGTGGACACATTTCATGTACACATCATTCTCTAGTTTATCTACAGTGATTTAAAATATATTGAAATATAGAATATAGTGAGAAGAATCTTAGATAATATTGCCTAACCTTTCCAAATCTCCATTCCTTCAGCTTTAAAATATGGTAGATAATTGTCTCAAAGATTTAGTGCAATAAATGTATATCAGAGGGATTTGCAGGCTGCAAATTGCTATACAAATATTAGCTATTATGCAGTGTTCTGTTGGTTTATTTAGTCTCAACACAAGTAGGAGATGTTTCTTGGGATGGATACAATAGCTATCTTCTACCATATTTTCTGTCCTCCAAGAAAATAATAAATAGCCAAAGGTTTCAGGGACAGTAACCATTTGAAGTTTAGGTTTTTAGCTCTGTAGACAAGGTGAAGGGAAAAGGTCTATTTCATAATGCCTGCTGGTGGAGAGGTTTGTAGCAGGGTTTACAGTATCCATTTAAAGACTTGCTCATTCCAGTTTAATGTTGGCAGAGGTTTCTTAGCAAATAGAGGCTTGTCATTCACCTTGTCCTTCATTCAGCATGTGCTTCAAGTAGGAAGCTAGCTCAGTGATAATCAAGAGGATATGACTCTATGGCAGACTTTGAAATTAGAAATGAATTCTGCAGTAATATGAAGTATCCTGAGACCAGCGATAACTATAAATCCATACAATATGAAAGACTTGATAGATTCATAAATATTGATTACATCAGACTTTGGTGGTAAACACACTGAAAATTGTTACTCCATAGCTTTCTTAAGGCCTAGTGGGGAAATAGAAAAGAATTCTTATTTTTACACTGAACCCAAAGAATCCTGTTTGTGTAAATATTTCTGCCTTTCATTTATAAATCATTTGATAATAGGTGTGCCTGGACACACACGCACTACACACATGCACACATATCTAGATTCCTTCTGATATAGTATTATTAGAGAAGTTTTAAATATCAATGTAATCATTAGGTATATATAATTTGGTAGCTAAAATTATATAGCTGTAATTGTTAACTGATTATCAAAGTGATGATAGCCAGCATTGATAGAACTACTTTGAAATTATATTCATACACACAGTCTGGAGGAATAAAATGCAATGTAGTCAACAGCAAAGGCCTCAGATGATTCTACAGGAAGCTTTGAAGCTGGGTTAGCTGTCCAGGCTTCTTTCCCTCCAGAGATGGGTGTGACCTTGAGTGCAGTGCTTCTCTTTACCTGAAGGCAGGTACTGGAGATGGGTGCAGTCGGGAGCAGTCAGCCACCAGCACGGCTGGAGGGGTGAGCGCCGCAGTCCATGAGATGGAGACGGGAGCTGGTACTCCTCTCTGTTCTCCACAGTCTCCCCTTTATGCCACTCACCTCTGTGCGCTTCGTGTAATAAATCCTGTAAATAACTATCCCAGGGTACATGTTGGTCTTGCTCCATGGAAGAAAAAGGAAGGTTAGCGGGATGAACTGCAGCCCTCGTCAGTACAACCACAGTTCTCAGGGCTGCAGTTCCTCCTACGTGTGATTTTTCTCACCTTCATTTAGTATCTCTATGTATCTGTATGACTTAGCAGGTGGAATGACTCGAACTCCTATCCCTCTGCACGTCATAGAACTTGTGCTAGGCTATTTACCGTCAAAACTGGAGAAGGCAGTACTAATAGACACTCCAGTAGATAACCTGCGTGCCAACTGTATTCATCCCTGTTTCCCACCCCCCACCCCTGATGATCTCATTCATTTTTCTTGCTTTGCCTACTGGTGTTTTGGCACAGGAATCCTGCAGTGACCAGGAAGCAGTGATAGCTCAAAGGTTAATGATGAAAGCATTTCTCCTCCAAGTACTAGGACGTCTAAGTCCACAGAGCCTAGGGTTTCAGGGATGAGAAACACTGATTCCCAGATGGGTCACTAGGAGTGATGGTAAGGAAGACCACAGCTACTTCAGTCACTTGCATCCATTTACGCTGCCTTTGAGGACACGGTACCACATACTGCTCATACATTTTGAGTATGTGCTGTACTCTGAAGGAAGACTCTATTTTTTTTTTTTGTTATGGTATTGTTTTCAAACTTTCCTCATTGCTTCTCCAAAAGACTATACTTAAGCCATATCAGGTTATCAGCTTCTCAGTAGACGGTACGGGATAGAATCAGGGTATCCCATGGTTGTGTGTTCACACCAACACGTCTTTTGCTCTCAAGTGTATTATTTGATCTTCTGTAATATTATGCATGACCCCATGTTTGTGGCTCGAATACTTTGGGGGCTCTCAGATAATACTGCAGGCTGACGCCTTGAGAATAAGAAGGGTTGGATATGTGTGTATTTCAATCAAGGTGAATTTCTGCCCTTTCTGCAGTGGATGGAGTCCAGTGTGACAACATGCTACCAAGAGGTTAGTTGGTCTCATTCAGGAAAGGTGTTTTATTGGGCACTTTGCATCTGTCTCTTTCCTAGTAGATTGGATATATGGCAACACAGTAGCCGCTGGCGAGGAACAACGGCTTTGTTGGATTGTAGCTCATGTCGTTGGGCAATGCATCAGTGCCGTCCTTGCCACGGTAACTTCTTCATTTATGCACATTTTGTGTCACCGCAGGAGCCTGACTGATAGCAACTGGCTGGATTGTTCCATCTAATTGACTGTGTCTCTTTCATGGAGAATACAGTCTGTTGTATGGGTATTTTCATTTAGTGCCAATCATGCCTGAGATAAATCTCATTGGCTACAGTACCACCATTGCGCAGAGCTTGGTGTTTAGATGTGATGCAAAGATCTTTATAATATTAGATATTCACTCCCAGAGGCCTGTCCTTATCCCGCTCCTCCTCTGTGTGCCTGACCTTCTGTTCACAGTCCGTCCAGATGCCTGGGCAATCAGCCAAGCTATTTGACTTTGATCATAGTCTCTATACAGTAAGTTCCCTACATACGAACAAGTTCCTTTCTGAGAACATGTCCATTAAGTCCAGTTTGTTCCTAAGTCCAGAGTTAAGTAAGTACAAAGTTAAGCCTAGGTACCAAACTAACACAGTTGACAATACAGTTGTGTACTGTAATAGCTTTCTAATACTTTTCACATGCCTTGCTTCACTCTCTCGATTGTTTTCACTTTTTGTCTTCACCATTACCCTATGGTGCTTCTTAGCAGTAACAGCCGCATCACTGCTGTTTTTATGCTTGCTGCCAGTCATTCTGGGCTTCAAGTAAAGATACTCTGCCACTGTCCTCTGTGCAGAACCGCGTAAGAAAATGCACGCTCACGACAACGTATAGCAGACACGTGAACCAACTTCTGTGATTGGACATGGGGATACACATGTTCATCTTTCAAAGTCTGCAACTTGAAGGTTCATATGTTCATCAAAGGAGAAGTTCCTTGGACAGCAGTGATTAAAAACATGGCATTCAGGGACACCCTGCTAGTATGCCCTCTGGTCATGATGCCTGATGCCAAATACAACACTTTCATCCAATAATGGTGCTGCCTGAACTTTTAAGTGAATGCATCTCAGGGGCCTCAGTTTACGATGAGCAGTTCTTGCCACTGGTTCGTTGATTGTCTTAAGGTTGGGCATTCTTACTCCAGTAGGGTCGCATATTTTGTCAGAATCCATTTTATAAAAGGCATGTAATTCTCTGCTGCAGATGGCATGACTTTACTGCAGAACCCTAAGGGTTTATGCTGTGCTTCCTCCATTGGGATTGGCTATCAGCCCTCCATAGAACATTGTTTCTACCACCAATCCCTCTAATGCAGCAGAGTCTACTCAGTTGTATAGCCCAGGTTGTAAGAGCCTCTTGCGTTAGAGCTGGGCCTGTTAAAATGTCAGTTTTTACTCTGGACACCCTACTTAAAGATAGTAGCTTTTCACATTACTGAATAAATAGGTCAGAACAGACTGTGCTCCCTGCAGAACCAAATACCTAAGAGGCATCCTGATTCTTGCTTAGTGTTCAGAGGTATCAGATGTTATAATGTGTCCTTATCTATAGGGCATGTCTTGCCATGCCCCAAATCAAAGTGCCTCTAGAATCTTTACTGATGTTTTGGGCTACTTTACCTCCCTAGGGTTTGTCCATCACTACTGGAGGGTATGTGTTTTTACCAAAACTTTCCGCATATTTGCCATTTGTAGCTCAACTTGTCCGATGAACATGATGTCATTAAAATAATGGACAAGTGGATTATGCTGCAAAATATCTGGGTGGTCCAGGTCCCTTTGGACTACAGTAAGACAAAAAATGGGAGTGTTAACAGGGGCCCTGGGACATGAATGAAATCTGTAATAATTTTTCATTCCTAGTGAATGAGAAAATTTTTTGATGATCCTTTCCTATAGGGGTAGAAGAGAATACATTACTATGGCTAAATGTGAATGGCGGCCGTTTTGATCCATTTGTGTAAAAATATAGCGTCTGGGATAGTAAATGCAGTAGGACACCACTTAGTTTAGGTGTGTGTGTGGGTGTCCCCTGTCATCGTCTAGGTTTGCTCTGATTTTTGTAAGGAACCAGACTGGAAAATTAACTTAGAATATGATAGGAATTACTGTTCTTGAGATAATTAAAATTTTATTGGAATATAGTTGCTTTAAAATATTGTCTAAGCAGCAAAGTGAATCAGCCATGCATATATGTATACGGAAGGCTGTGTGTGTGTGTGTGTGTTCGCACCCCCTCTTTTTTGGATTTATTTCTCATTTAGGTCACCACAGAGCATTGAGTAGAGTTCCCTGTGCTATCCAGCAGGTTCTCATTAGTTATCTGCTTTATACATAGTTTTATATATATATATATATATATTTATATGTATCCCAATCCAAGTCTCCCAATTTGTCTCACCCTCCATACATTTGTTCTCTGCATCTTTGTTTCTATTTCTGCTTTTCACATAAGTTCATTTGTACCAGTTTTTTAGATTCAATATATATATATGTGTGTGTGTGTTAATATTAGTGGGTACCATGGCTTTACAATTACATAATCACATGTTAATTGATTCTTCTCAAGAGTCTTGTTGAAGAGACACTTACTCCCCTTACTTTGTGAGTGAGGTAATTAACTTCTCATGGCCATGCACACATCCAGCCAGCTGTCTGACTTCTGCACCTACTTTCTCGTGAACTCTGCCTTGATTGACTGCCCACCGACATTCTGTCCACCACATGGAGCTTGGTCAGGTAAATGGGTGATGTTTCAGATTGTTTAAATCTGTTTAGACTAGTTTTGGGATTACTGATAGAAGAAAAGCTTGGAATTAATGAAAATTTCTGACATTCTGCTACCTAAATGATTTCTGTCTGGATCCCCACTGTGTTAGAGGTCATTACTAAGTGTGGGCCAGTTATGTATCTTAAGGGTTTTAAAGGGAAGCATCACATAATCCCTGCTACCCAGGGATCCATACTATAACCAAAAATAAACTTGATGCCACTAATCTTAATCATCAAATACAATTAAGACTGAGTAGTTTATCAGGGTGTTTTAATTGTTCAACATTTATTAAACACCCTGATAATGTATGAAGCCTCACCTGCAAAGGAAATGATGGTAGATATCATTCAAAAAATTTCAGTTCTTTTTATTTATACTCCTTAAACTCTTAAACAGCTAGGGCTTGCTGTATTTTCATTGTTGTCATTCTAACCCTATTTTTAGTACCACTTGTCACACAGAATGACAGGGCTTCTGTTGTTTTGAAAAGTTCTTTCATTTATTATTTTATTTTGTTCCCAGATTTAAGCAAGTTGCTCTAGGTTAAAAAAAAAAATCAGTTAAAAACATTTTTCTTTTCACATAAAGATTCTACTCATGGATCTTGAACCTATCATGTAGTTCCATAAAAAAACAATAGTTAATAAGGCTAAGGCTAACTGAGTAATGTGTGCTATGCATAGCTGTCTTTGTTATTTTGTGTTAACAAATATCCATCAAGGATCTCTCAATGACCTTAACTTCCCCTGGCAACATTAACTAAATACATTTATTAATTTAGTTGATATATGAGTTTGATATATTGTGGAACAGGAGAAAATTCCGTTGAAATAAAAAATAACCCATTCTCAAAATTACACATGCATCATTATCAAGCAAGAAAAATCCTATAGAGAAGCTAGTTTTTCATATTTTCTGATATTTTTCAGTGCCGGTTTCTATTTAAATAAAGATCTACCAGATAATGAGACAAAGTATTCTTTCATTCTGAAAGGTGTTGTCTGAATGTATGTATATGAAAATGTACGAAAGCAGAATAGACTGTTTTGAATAAAGAAGAATGATTCTTTCTCTGAATGACTTTCTCCTAACAATGTAACACTTATTTGGAAGAAGAAAGAAAGAAAAATACAAGTAGCTTATTTTATATCCTTCTCTTGCCTTGTCTTCTTGATCTCATAAATAGAAAGAGGCATGAGATAACAGAATTGGTGGCCCAGACCTAAGCCCTTGGATTTCATGAATTTCATGTCCAATTTCCGACATACAGACTACCTGCTTTCTTTTTATATGTGAGCCTTACTTCTCATTATTTAATATGAGCCTTTGAGTCCAATTCTGATCAGATATTTTAAGTCTTTAACACACTTGCCTAGAAAGGATAATGTGACCCGTGGAGAAATTGAGCTGAATGAAGTGGTAAATACATTTTGCTTTTTATATTGGCAACAATAACAGCAATAAAACCTCAAACCAATAGATAGTTTCTTGCACATAAATTGTTATCCTAGAATAAGTTATTCCTATATTCTGAATGCAGATGCTAAGTGGTTCTCAAACTTCAAGTCTATTAGGGAACTTGGAAGTAGAACAAATCATTGCCGTGAGTCCCAGGAGTACGTACACGCAAGATGCAGGGATCGCACAGTGAAGGGTTTAAGCAACTCTTCTGTGAAACCAGAGGAACTCATCTCTGAGGATGAGACATCGAAGCGAAGATGAATGTTGAGGTCAGAATATGATTTTTGCTAAGCTGTCCAGAAGGGCAGAGAAATGGCTGGTAGAAGACACATTACACCCAAAGTGTGGAGGAATAACACAGATGCAGAAGTACATATTCAGAGAAGTGTGTGTGATTCAGTAAGATGGGAGAGATGTGCAGGGGCTGGATCACAGTCTGTCTTTTAGAATAGGCAAAGAAAATTGGACTTTTTGTCTCAGCTCTGTGTGGGATATTGGGGGCTAGGATATAAAAACTAGCCTGCTCCTGTTGGTGTTTTTAAAAGATAACTCTGAAAGCAGTGTGGGTGATAGCTGGGTTAACAGTGCCAGGAGGTGATGCTAGAAATAGAAAAAGTAATTAGGAACATATATGAGCCATTGGCTAGGTAAGAGAGAATAAGGCCGTCCACCACAGCAGTTTGAAAACAGTGAGAAATTTATTAGGAGGTCTTCAAAACATGGAGAGTAATGTGAATATGTATAGATGCATTAGGGATTGGGATGATTCCTAATATTCTTTTTTTTGGTAGCACAATTCAAGTTTATGTCATTTGTTCTTGCAACACAAAACTTAAACACAGTAGTATTTAGCATTCTGATGTACATGAATTAGCATAACATGAGAAACCCAACTGATTTAACTGCATAGATGATAGAGTGAAAGATGAGAGAGAGAAAGCTGGGTTGATACTCACCATTAAAAAAATGAAGATCATGGCATGCAGTCCCATCGCTTGATGGCAAATAGATGGGGAAAAAAGTGCAAACAGTGACAGATTTTATTTTCTTGGGCTCCAGGATCACTGCAGATGTTGACTGCAGCCAGGAAATTTAAAAGACACTTGCTCCTTGGAAGAAAAGCTATGACAAACCTAGACAGTGTATTAAAAAGCAGAGACAGCACGTTACCAACAAAGGTCCATATAGTCAAAGCTGTGATTTTTCCAGTAGTCATGTAAGGATGTGAGAGTTGGACCCTAAAGAAGGTTGATCACCTAAGAATTGATGTTTTCAAACTGCGGTGCTGGAGAAGGCTCTTGAGAGTCCCTTGGACAACAAGGAGCTCAAACCAGTCAGTCCTAAAGGAAATCAACTGTGAATACTCATTGGAGGGACTGATCCTGTAGCTGAAACTGAAGCTCCAATACTTTGGCCACCTGACATGAAGAGCCAACTCATTGGAAAAGATCCTGATGCTGGAAAAGATTGAAGCCAAAAGAGAAGGGGGGGCGGGGGACGTGCGGCAGAGGATGAGATTGTTAGATGGCATCACTGGCTCCATGGACATAAATCTGAGCAAACTCCAGGAGATTGTGAAGGACAGCAGAGCCTGGCATGCAAAGAATTGGACATGACTTAGTGACTGAACGATAACAATAGTAGATGGTAGAACCGTTACTTACAAAGGGCAGAAGACCAAGAAGAGTGATTTGGTGCATTTAGACAGAAAGAACCTGAATTGTGAGTTTATTGAGGGCTCCTGTGTTTGCATTTCAAGAACCCGGTAAAAGTCCTAAAAGGGCAGACTCTCAATTACCCATTAGAAGGCCTGATAAGCAAGTTCTTGGTTTTACTGGCTGACAGTGCTGAGTATAAACTATGATATAGTAAAATATGAACCAAGTAGGTAAATATTTTAAAAGATCTCAAAGCACATTATTGAAAAACGCACAACCCAAATAGGCAAAATTAATAGTCTGACTGAGAAGGAATATTCCACTGTGCATATTTGAGAGATCTGGAGCAAGAGGAAACATGAACGTGAAATATTTTGTAATATCTAGAGGGAAATAGTTATGGTCTGAACTGGTGGCAACTCAGCTCATGAAAAGAAAGATAAGTTCAAAGAATACTATGGAAGAGGAAATGGTGAGCTATTTGCATTTGAATTGAAGAAGAGATTTTGATGCTAACTAGGAATCTTATAAGTTATTGGCATTGCTGATGGTCATGAAAATCTTAAGGGAAAGTATGATTGGGGTCTTATTATGCACCCCAAGCTCCTAGATAGGCTGTAAGTGAATCATTCTCCTACTGATGAGAGGAGTCCTCCTTGTTGGACATTTTTTACTCAGTTCTGAGGAATGAACTCACTGTACTGCCATTTTGGAAGCGGTTAAAGGGTTATGCATTAGCATAAGATAAGCACTGAGAACATACTGCCATGGCCAGGACCAGAATATATTGATTTGATTAGCCCTTAACTATCCGAAGGATGGAAATGATCACTTCCTTTTCTTCTCTCTCCTGTTTGTCTCTCCTGCTGTCTGTGGCAGACACAGATTAGAATCGAGAAATAAATTAGAAGTGTTAGGACTAACCTTGGCTTTTCTCCACCTGGAAATAAAGTCCATTTAATTTACCCTGACTGTCCCTGTTAGAGTGTTTAAGTATAAACCAAAGAGTTTAATATGGATTTATGTAATGAGTTCACAAATTGATTTTGCAGAGTACATCTTTGCTGTAGAAAATAAACATGTGCTTACTATGGCTTGGATGCCATACTCAGCTTTGAAGTGATGAATGGATAGTCTTTAAACATGATAAGGGTTCTAATCTATGATCATTTTATCATCCCAGTATTTAAAAAGCTCAGAATCCAAAACAAAATAATGGTTAAGAAGCCCCTCTCTCCTAGAGGAAGCAGTCTCTGTAGGGTAGCAATGCTAATATCTCAGAGAGACAGGATTAAACAAAAAAGACTTTCACCCCATGTCTGTGAAACCTCCCACTTTTCCCCCCTTGTTCAAGAAAGTCTTAGCCACCTTACTTAAACACCAATTGTTTAGCCTGAACTGTATGCAGCTCATTTGTAGAATAAAATTCCTTGCATGTTTGAAGATGAATCCAAAGCGGTGCCTCTCTTAGCCAGACCCCCTCCTTCGCTACCTTGGTGGCCAAGTTTGATGTATTGTTGATGGGGTGATGATGACTGTGTCAGCCAATCATTCTAGGAATGGCTACTAAGATTTGCAATGATAATGTCCTTTTTTTTTTTTTTTTTTAAAGTCACTCAGTCGGGACTTCCCTGGTGGTCTAGTGGCTAAGACTCCATGCTCCCAGTGCAGGGGACCCGGGTTCATTCCCTGGTCAGGGAACTAGATCCCACATGCCACGACTAAAGAGTTTGTATGCCGCAAGTAAAGACCTGGTGCAAATAAATAAATAAATATTTTAAAAAAATAAAATAAAATAAAGTCACTCAGTCATGTCCGACTCTTTGCCACCCCGTGGACTGTAGCCTACCAGGCTCCTCCCTCCATGGGATTCATTCCCATTTAAGTTCAGGAGTATCTTCACATTACTATTCTTTCTCTTGTGACATGGAAATTTGGGGGTGGGGGTTGGGAATGGTTAAGAGGCAGGGATTTACCTTCTTGAAATCTATACTTTTTCACAGTCTATCCCATTTCTCTAAGGCACCATAGACAGGGGAGACCAGCTATCAAGAATGGTAATTTACAGTCTAAGAGAGCTTAATCTAAAATCTGTCCTTGTCAAAGGAGGACATGTGGGTCCCCATGCAGCAGTAATGGGAATTTTATTTCAGCATACGATTCAAGGGGGGATTTCAATTGTATTCTTCAAACTACACTGTCCTTATCAGTTTATGCAATGTAGAAGTCTTGTGGGTCTTTAGCCTCATTCTACTTTCAGAATAGAAAGCACTAAATGTAGTAAATAATGTAATCCACATCTGAAAATGTAAACCTCGTAAACTGATTGCAAACATAGCAGTTATACAGTTATGACCGACTCTGGCTGTATTAGTAATCATTTCTCCTGGTGGTTAAGATTTAACTCTCCAAAGAGACTCTTTTCCCGAACAGACTTGTCTCTCTGTCACTGTAACCATGTTATAGTCTAAAATTACTTCCCTTAATTTTCACTTTCATATACAATAGAGTTTTGCCTACCATGGCTGTTTAAAAAAAATCATAGTTGAGGAACATATTACTTTAGGGTAAAAATTGGATCAGGTCGACAAGTGGTAAAATACATAAAGTCCTTTTAACTATTTTTGTTCAGTAATAAATCACCGAACAGCATGCTAATTAAAGGCACTATCAAAGACATTTGTATTAGTAATAATGGATATTTTGATTTAACTCTATTAGCCCTGTTTGCAGGAAACCTTTAAAGATGTCTTGCCCTCCTAGATTCCAGGTGACATGTATAAAATATTTATTTTGCTTTGGAATACACATATCCTAACTCTATTTGCCCCTGTTTTCTGGCCTGGAACCTGTTCATAAGCAATATTTGGCTTCTGTGTCCTGCCTCACTGAATTTCTACTCTCTTATCCCGGGTTATCCTATTAATATTCCTGCTTTAGTGGATCCCTAAATTCCATAGCATCACCGACCCAATGGACATGAATTTGAGCAAACTCTGGGAGACAGTGGAAGTCAGAGGAGCCTGGTGTGCTGCAGTCCGTGGGGCTGCAAAGAGTCGGACACAACTTAGCAGCTGAACAACAAGAACCACAAAGTTCCGTGCCTCGCTGTCTTCTGAGTCTACCTACCCGTGTGGCGTACATCCATCTTTCCCCTTCATAACAGCCTTTACTAGAGACCAATTCTAAGATTAATTTTGTTGCTTTTTTATCCCGATAACCTTCTCCAAACATCATTGATTTAAAACAATGCAAAAACTCATCATCATCTCTTCCTCCTCCTCCTCATCTACATCATCATAACATTTATTTTTCTTGGCTGTGTGTTTTAACACGCTATTCTGTCCCCTTTAAGGTCCCCTTAAAGGACTTCAGTTCCTTTATGTTTTCCAATTATCCCAAGTACGAGTGACAATTTTTGTGCTAGAGCTGGCATATTAAAAAAAAAAAAAAAAAGCTTTCATTGGTGTATAATTGCTTTACAGTGTAATTTTCTGCTGTAGAACGAAGTGAGTCCACTGTGTGTATACGTATTTTCCTGTCTCTTTTGGACTCCCTTCCCATTTAGGTCACTATATAACATTGAGCAGTCCCCTGTGCTGCGCAGTGGGTCTTCGTTGGTTATCCACTTTAAATATAGCAGTGTGTTCTTGCTGATTAATAGCAAACATATCTTTAGAAGCAAGTAGCTATCTACATTACTTCAATAACAAGGAGAATTCTAAATACTAGCTCATGAGGCTGGTGCACACTCTTGCTTTCTGAGAGTTACAGATATCTTCTCAGGGTGCCAGAGGTTGCCTCAACACTCTGTTCTGTCCACAGAACTATGCCGGAACTGGTATCTTGATGGATGCTTGAAGAGAAGTGTAATGTTTCCTGATCCTAAGAGCACCCTAACCTGTTCAACCAAGTTACTAAGCGTAGTAATTTTTTCACAGTGCATCTAGAATATCTTAGAGTTTAAGCAAATTTTAGACTAAATGGTGGTGGAGTGCTCCACAGTTAATGGACAGCCTGCCCCCTATAGATCACATGTGTACTGAGGTCATTGTGTTCACAGCAAATGTGGCAGCCACGTCCTAATGGAATGTCAGGAGCTGGTGCAGAATTCCAACATCAGCTGCAAACCATGAGGCAGGGTTTCGTTCCTCCAGGGAGTCAATGTCAGCAGGACTTGAGCCCCAACTATCTACAACATGTGAATATAAGACAGAAGGGTTCTCTTAGTGGGCTGTCTCAATTTTAAGGTGGAAAATGTAAAACAAAGACTTCCAATAAATTTGATGTTCCATATATTTAGAACTCATATAGCCAAGAGTCATCCAATCAGCTTCATCTAGCTATCCATCTCTCTAAAATATTGACAGAGTGATAACATTGAAGAGAACAGTATTTTTTTTTTAAATTATTTGGCCTTTCTTTAACAGCAAGAAAAAAATCCTCTTTATTTTTTGATAGGAAGATAGATTGAAAAGTAGATAGCTAGATAGGTAAATAGATACATAGATTGCTTTAAAATTTGTTGAATTCTAAATATCATTAATAAAACTCTTTGGGACTGAAATATTTTCTGATTTCTCATTTTAGACTTTGAGGTCATTAAGAATGCTGTGAACTATCTTTACTATGATTTTTTTTTTAATTTTAGAGATTAAGTATAATAGCAGCTAACTATTGAATAACTTTTTCATTATTCATAAACTCATTATCGTTTTGATCAAAGAAACTTCTTCAACTTCAAAATTTAGAGAAGGTGTTAGTGTTAATGTTAATGAATAGCAGACATTTATAAACCACTTAAAACATTATTTATCATCAGAATACCTGGTGAATATATGAAAACCTTAATATGCCCAGACAGCTGTATTTTTAACAAGCACTGCAAGTAACTGTTAAATTCAAGCAATTTTTGGAACCAATGCCCTAAGTGAATGAACTATTTAAATATCATCCTCTCTCCTCTTAATTTCTACTTCCCCCTCAGAGATGCAATGCAAAATAATAGGTTGGTGCAAACATAATTGCGGTTTTAGACTGTGAATTTTAAATCCCAATAACTAGGTTCAGACATATCTTTATTAATCAAAATAGGAACCATTATAATCAACACATTTTTGCCAATGAAAATACATTATTTATTCGTGTAGCATAAAAATCCATGCCTCTGAATACGATGAACTCTTGGAAAGCTTTTTCTGCCTCCTGCTGGTTGAGAAAGCATTTTCCCTGCATAAAGTTGTCGAGATACTTGAAAAAGTGGTAGTTGGTTGGGGAGAGGTCAGGTGAATATGGTGGATGATGCAAAACTTTGTAGCCCCATTTATTTGAGTTTTGAGGCATTGGTTGTGTGATATATGGTTGGGCGTTGTCATGGAGAAGAATTGGGTCCTTTCTGTTGATCATCGCTGGCTGCGGGCGTTGCAGTTTTTGGTGCATCTCATTGATTTGCTGAGCATACTTCTCAGATGTAATGGTTTCACCAGGATTCAGAAAGCTGTAGTGGCTCAGACGGGCAAAAGACCACCAGACAGTGACCCTGACTGTTTTTTGGTGCAAGTTTGGCTTTGGGAAGTGCTTTGGAGCTTCTTCTCAGTCGACCACTGAGCTGGTCATCACTGGTTGTCATATACAACCCACTTTTTGTCGCAGGTCACAATCCAATGGAGAAATGGCTTGCTGTTGTTATGTGGAAGGGAAGACAACCCTTCAAAATGATGAGTTTTTTGATTTGCAGTCAGCTCATGAGGTACCCACTTACCAATCTTTATCATCTTTCCAGTTTGCTTCAAATGCTGAATGACCATAGAATGGATGACATTCAGTTCTCTGGCAACTTGTCATGTGCTTGTAAGAGGAACCCCTTTGATAGTGCTCTCAGCTGGCCATTGTCACCTTCTGATGGCTGCTCCTCATCTTCAAAGCTCTCATTGCCTTTGCAAAGCTTACTGGACCACCGCTGCACCGTAGGTTCATTAGCACTACCTGGGCCAAATGCGTTGTCGATGTTGCAAGTTGTCTCTGCTACTTTATGACCCGTTTTGAACTCAGATAAGAAAATTGCTCAAATTTGCCTTTTGTCTAACATTATTTCCTAGTGTAAAATAAATATAAAACAAACAGCCAGTAATGTCATTAGCAAAAAAACATAAAATGAGATATATGCATTAAAGTGATGTATAACATAACCATGTTTATTTAAGAATGTATCTTGCCATCAAATGGCAAAGTTCAACAATGCAGAAGCTCAATTACTTTTGCGCCAACCTAATAAATTATGAGAGGAATTAGTGATTAATCCATGGTTAGAAAATGAACAGTATTAAGCAAATGGAGCATCATATACTTATATCATTAAAAACATTTTCTTGTAACTTGTAAACCTGATATAATACATAAGTTTTTTACTTTATAGCAGTATTTCATTTTAGGAATAATCATCTCCCAGGTAGATATTTTGACAGAGTAAGGAAGAACCTGCATCTGTAATTGCTTTGTGAATGTGCGAAACTCAAGATCCAACCTCTATAAAAACCTTTTATGATATTACTTGGGTTGATTACATTTCACATAGATATTTTATTTTTCATTATTAGTCTACTTATCTATCTCTCTTTGAGTTAAGGAGGTTTATTTTTCTTTTATGTATCCATGACAATGTGGGTATGCCAGGACACATCACAGAATCTGATATATCATAGATCCTGGAACACTTGTTGAGGAAATGAATTACTACTCAGTAGTGTCTAAATACACACACACACACACAAACACACACACACACACACAACATACACAAACACAATACAGGTGACTGAGTCACATGAGCAGATTCAAAGATGCATTCTGTCTCTAAATTAAGCAGCTCCATTGCTATTAACTATACATACTTTAACATTACTGTAGTGCTATATTATATATTGGGCTTCCCTCATAGCTCAGTTGGTAAAGAATCTCCCTGCAATGCAGGAGCCCTGGGTTCAATTCCTGGGACAGGAAGATCCTCTGGAGAAAGAAATGGCCACCCACTCCAGTATTCATGCCTGGAGAATCCCACGGACGGAGGAAGCTAGTGGGCTATAGTCCATGAGGTCACAAGAGTCGGACATGACTTAGCGGCTAAACCACCATATTATACATTACTATATTACCGTTATTACTATAAATAGTAACATTAAAATAACCTTACATCAATAATGACAAAACATTTAAAAGAACCTGTTACAATTGCTTGACACATTGCTCTAAATAAAACCTTAGTCTACAGTATTTGCCAGGAGACATCAAAATACCATCTTCTCAGAGTCTTCTGAGAAGGCTCAGCTCAGTACATTGGAGCTCATGACAAAGTTTGAACTCTGACCTCAGAGAAGGAAGCTCGGGCATGTGAACAGGATAGATCAACCAAATCCCATCTGTCTGATCTTATTAAGATTCCCTCAGGATTTAGATTCTGACCTTCTGTAATTATTGACAACCTATTTAACTTATCTTTTCATCCATAGCCAAGCCTAGTCACCAAGCCTAGTCCAGCTGCCATGGCACATGTGAATGCATCACCATTGCCAGCACAGGCTCATTGGCATTCATGCCTGAGTGTCTTTTATGTTTTCCCCTTGGCTGCTTGGAATAGCCTGAACAGCACAGAAACTAAAGAGCTTCATCTATCAGGCATGACGGATTTGTATTCAGTGGTAAACGCCTGACCTTCCCCAACTCCCTCATCCGTTTCCATCATCCTCTCGCCAGATGAAAAAGTCTGCTTAACTCTTGCATCTGGGCTGTTTCCTTGGCAACAGTAACTGAGTCACTACAAGAGAATCATTAATAGGAGAATACCTTGGTAGTGGGATTCATTGCTAAAATTAAAAAAATAATAATAGAAAATGAAAAACATCACTCATAGAATTATCAATGAGCAATGCTTAAAATTGAAATGAATAATGCTCATCAGTGATGTGCTTTCCTTTTTAACCCCTTTCACTTTGTAGTAATACTCAGATTTTCTCAAGGTATGCTAGCCCAAAAAGAGAGTATTTAAGCTTTTCTTATCTATTTGAGTTAAAGGATGAAAACTGTTCATTTTGTAATAAGACTTGTGTTGTTGTAGACATTGAATGAGTTGGTGGAAGAGAATGTGTACAGAGTGTCTTGACAGGCAGAAAGAACTTTCTAATGAAATAATGTACTATTTATTTTTCTCATTCCTCTTCTGAAGGTGACCTGACATTTTAAGGCACTAGACCTGGAAGATCATAGACCTGCAGGTCATCTTTTCCTCTAGGAATCTTTCACTTTTAGCCCTGATTCTGATGATCTGAAAGATTCATCAGCATTCTTGCTTTGTATTATTTTTTTTGACAACACATCATAGGATTGTCAAAAGTCTGAGAATCCCTGTGGAATTCTTAAATTTGCAGTCAAATTCATAGCATCAGCTCAAAACTAAACTCATAAATTGTTCAGTGAAACTTTGATGGAATTTTACAGAATAATTTCAGATAATTCTTGCCTCAATAAAAATGAATGCAGCTCAGAGATCCAGGATGGAGGGTTTCGGCAGAGAGATTATAGGATATTTGCATAAATATCTGTTGAGGACATCTCCAGTGGTTCCATCATTCTTTATTAGTTTTTCCTTGAACACAGAGACATTTTAAATAATTTCTAAAAATCTAACTGTTCTAATCTTATTTTCTACTTTTATTTAGTATCTACTGAGGTTACACAACGTATGAGTGTACTCAACTGGGTTAAATAAATTGAACAGGATGATAATAATAATATAATAACATTAAATTAAAATTCCCCTACTCTAGAACTCTGTATAAATGAAATCTTAGGATTATTTATATTATGTATTGCTGTTATTACGAATTCTGAGGGTGCAGTTAACTTCTAAGAATCTTAATGAGGGTTGGCAGCAGAATTTAACAAAGCTTATTTATGTTTTCCAATTAAAATAAAGTATAAAACATATCTACACATGTCTAATGCCCTGATTAGAATGGACATTTTGCTTTGCAATTTGTAATAAAGGTTAAACATAAATATATTTCTATTGTCATTGTTGGTTCTCTTTTCATGAGAAGTGATTAACCATAAAATGAAGGCTGAATGAAATGAAGAGCATTCCCCACATCATGTCAAAATGTAGAGATAACTGCTCACTCATTTCCTGAAAGACACAGGATCAGATGGTCTGTGTGTCTCCCCATGGGGGTCCTTTGTCCATCTCAGAGGATGTGGCTGTCTCTGTAGGTAGAATTGGTAGGGGAAAGGCTTTCAGACAGGGTTTTTAAGTTGTTCTAAGAAAATGGAATAAAACTCTTTTTCGTATCACTGCCATAACACATTACCACAAACTAAGGGGCTTAAGTCAACACAAATGTATCATCTTAACAGTTCCGAAGGTTAAAACTTTGAAATCATTCTCCTGGCTACAGTCAAGGTGCTGGCAGGGATGACTCCTAATGGAACCTCTGAAGGAGAATCAGTTCTGTTGTCTTTTCTTAGTGTGGAGAAACTGCCTGCATTCCCTGGCCCATGGCCTCATCCTTTCACCATTTTAACCTCTTATTTCTGTTATTGCGTCTCCTACAACTGATTCTGTCCCACTGCCTCCTCTCAGAAGGATCGCTGTGGTTGCATTGACTTCACCCAGATAATCCAGGCTAAGATCATCTCAAGATTGTTAATTGATGCACATCTATAAAGTCTCTTCTACCATGGAAATTGACATATTTATACTATGCAAGGATTAGAACGTGGATACTTTTATTTGGGGGACAGGGAGCCTTATTCAGCTTACCTCAAATGCAAACAACGTGGTCTTCTAAAACATAAGCAGACACTCAGCAAATACTTCTCAAGTGAATACATGAGAAGGAATGCATGGAAATGTACAAGAAATCATACCATGAAAATGCACAGGAGTTGTGGTTATATCAGAAGAAGAGCAGCTTTCAAGTGAGTCATGCAGGATAAACCTCACAATTGCCCAGTCAGATACCCAGTTGAGCATAACAGGGGCTGGAAAGAGAGTTTCATTTACAGCAATTCAGTATCTAAATTTTTACTAATATGGTTATTTTTACAGGCTTCCCAGGGTGGCGCTAGTGGTAAAAATCCACCTGCCAGTGTAGGAGATGAGGATGGTTTCAATCCTCATCCCTGGGTTGGAAAGACCCCCTGGAGTAGGAAATGGCAACCCACTCCAGTATTCTTGCCTGGAAAATATCCCATGGATGTAGGAGCCTGGTGGGCTACCGCCCATGGGGTCACAAAGTGTAGGACATGACTATGCAAGGAAGAATGGATTATTTTTACTTTGTTTGAACAAGGAATGGTGACTATACTTGGAAAGCCAGCAGAAAATGGGGACTAGTGGCCACCAAAACCATCTTACCCAAGTTACAAGTCAGGCTTCTTTTATACTAAAACGGGAGGGGTTGTGGCCAGTTGTTGCAAACTTTTTAGTGCTGGCCAGAGAGTGGAGGGGATGTGATAATCCAGCTGTCTTTGTGGGTCTGGTGACTATCCTCCTGTAAACCTCTGACAAGACAAATATTATTTTATCTTCTGCAACTTTTTATCTCTATGTGATTGAAAAAGTGTCTATACCTTTTTTAAATTAATTTTTCTTAGGGTATAGTTGCTTCACATTGCCTTAGTTTCTACTGCACAGCAAACCAAATCAAGTGTACATATGCATATATGCACGGTGGTGAGCTGAATGTGAAGGAAGTCCAAAAAGGAGGGGATATTATGTATATAAATGTTTTTACTTTAAAAACCTTAATAGTTACATTATTTTCATGGTAAGCCCAAATTAATTATTGGAGTTTAGAGTCTTATAGTGGGTTCTGGATCCTCTTAAACTTTTTTCCAGAAAATATCAATAGGAAGAGAAGGGGACAGGACAGAAGGAAAGGAGAAATGAATCAGAGAGCATCAGCAATTGTTTAAAAAAATCAGCGTACAGTTTATGATATGATAATTATTATTATGATCATTGTCAATGATAGCATTACCATAATTACTGTGCTAAAAATATCACAACTACTCTATAATGAAGTAAAATGTATTAATATTTAGAGTGCTGCATTTTTACACAAAATGCATTCTCAGAAGATTTACAAAGCTAAATAATGTAGTTGGAGATACATAGCAAGAGAAAGAGAAGGGGGAAAGTAAAAAATGAAGAAGCACAATGTAAAGGTGGCTTTTATGGTATTTGAAATGAGCTTTTAGGGCATGATACTAAAAACTGGGTTGAAGTAAGGAAAAGCTAGTGTGCCAAGAGAGTTGTCCTACTAATTTGTCCATTCAGTAATAAATTGCTTAATAGATGTAATTTTATTGCCAAGATGATAATGATATAAGTGTGTGTGTGCATGTGTGTGTATATATGTATATGTATATTTATATATCCAAGAGCTAATGCAGACAGTTTTTGGTTTAAATTTATACATATTCTATATTCAGTTTTTTCTATCATGGGTGCATTCAGAGATATGAAGTGAGCCGCATATTGTAGATGGAAAAGTGAGCTGGTCACTTCCCTGTCTCCCTTTTTTATTGTCTAGTCCTCATGCCCGCACTATATCCTGCTGCAACCTACAAGTTCTCTGCTCATCTTGACCAATTATAAAGATGCTTGTTTAAAGAAAACTTAGAAGTGTCTTGGAGAAGGAAGTGGCAATCCACTACAGTATCCTTGCCTGGAGAATTCCATGGACAGAGGAGCCTGGCAGGCCACAGTCCATGGGGTCGCAAAGAGTCGGACACGACTGAGTGACCATCACTCACTCACTCACTAAAGGTGTCTAACGTAGTACATGGCCTTCCCAAGTGAAATAGTGGTGAAGAATCCGCCTGCAATGCAGGAGATGCAAGAGACTCAGGTTCAATCCCTGGGTCAAGAAGACCCCTGGAGTAGGAAATGGCAACCTACTCTAGTGTCCTCGCCTGGAAAATTCCATGAACGGAGGAGCCTGGCAGGCTATAGTCCATGGGGTCGCAAAAAGTCGGAAATGACTGAGCGCACAAGCGTGTATGCAACCTACTACATACAAGGCATGATGTCATATTAGGAGATCTGTTTGCAAGCAGCTTAGACTTGATTGAGAGCAATAGACAAAATACACCAATAAATTAGACCAGATTCAAGGACATGAATTAACTTCAGTGCGTCATTAAAAGGCCTCTAATATATCTAGTCTGTATGACAATGCTGTATTAGTCTGCCTGATCTGCCATAACATAATATTATAGACTTAGCACCTTACAAGCAGCATAAATGTATTTCCAATAATCCTGGAGGTTAGACGTTTAAGGTCAGAGGGCTAGCATGGTCAGGAATGGCCCTTTTCTGGGTTACATGCTCTGGTGGTACTTTCATATACGGAAGGGTGAGGAAGTCTTTTGTAAGGGTTCCATTCCCACTTATGAGGTCTCAGTCCTTCTGGCATAATCACTTCTCAAAAACCCCACCTCCTAATATCACACTGGGGCTTAGGTTTTCACCGGATGAATTTGGGGAGGATACAGACATTCAGAGCATATCGTTTTGATATTCAAATTGCCCCATATTTGGCCAGTATGAGGCCTTCTAGCTACTTACTGTGTCGTTTCTGTATGTTCCAGTCACACTGTAATCTAGATCATTTAAAAAAATACTACTTTACCACCAAGTCCCCAATAATGCAATGATTACCTTATAAAGACACATTGAACTGAGTTTCAGTTGTGGCATTGCTAATCCTAGCTGTACTGTTTTAGTAAGTAAAACCTGAGTCTTGATTTTCTAATCTATAGAAGGAGAATGAGGATTAATGAGAAAGCCTACATAGAGCAACTTGACCAAGGCTAATACTATGCTACTAATAATAAGCTAATATTTATTGAGCATATATATGTGATATATATGTGTGTGTGTATATATGTATATCCATATCCTTCATTTCTCCAAAATAGATAGGAATTCAGTAACCTGTCCTTGGCTATACATCTAGCAGCTTCCTAAAGAAAGGTTTAAATCCAGGAATAGTTGCCTCAGAATCATAGCAAGGAGGTAATAAATATAAATTCTGCTATTATTAAATATTAGTTTTATTGTAATGAACGTGGACATAAATGAGCCATATCCATCTATGAAAGAGCAGAGGGCCTACCTAAATCTCAGTTAAAGGGTATGGAACATGAGTTAACACTAGCTTAGGAGACTCCATCTCTTCTCTTCCCCCACATGCCATTAAGTGTAAGAAGAGAAGAGAGGAAGAGAGGTTGTGATTTATCTGAGTATCAGGAGATACGCATATTAGTTTACATTTTCAAAAATAGCAATTCTAACTAAATGGGAATGTGTGGCAGTATCTTAGTTCCAAATGCCATAGTGGCCACAGAAAAGAAAAAGACAGGGGAGAAATCGTTCAGCCGTTGCAATAGAAGCAGAGAGGAGAGAATGAGAGGGAAACACAGGCAGGGGAGGAAGATGCAGGAAGGATGGGGGGTGGGAGCGTGGGAGAGGGACAGTGATGCAGAGGATAATGCACTTGTCTCGGGCCAATGCTCCGCGGTATCTGCAACGTCTCCTGACAGGCTTAATAAGCTAATCCTAATACTTAGCTTCCAATGAAGAGGCTGCAAACAGTGGCAGGGGGGATGGGGAGTGGCGGTATTAAAATAGGGAAATGGCTACCTTCCTTTTATATCTGACATTCTGAAACATCGTCCACCCAGAGAATGTTCTCAGGATTCATTTTTGAGTGAGTGTCATTTCCTGGTGGCAGAGGAAATGTACCCATTTATTCCAGAGCCCTATTTGCCTTAGTTTCTTTCTACATCATGATCATTTGGGTGGCTGCCTTCTTGTCTACCCTGACAACAGTTTAATTTTGCTTTACTGGTGAGATATAGCAGAATCAGATTAAATTGGGAACCATTATAATCTTGAAATTGTGTCAGAGAACCATCTCCTTCTAGTTAGTCAAAACAGCAGAGGCCAAGGTCGATTCTGAACACTCAGGATGGATGACATGTCTGTCCTCCCCCTGGAGTTGTGTTGGAGGGCCCACACACATGTGCTTGCACTTGACAGTGTGCTCATTCATGATGCCAAACGAAGCTGCAGTGACGCAAAGTCAAGGAGACGAATAGCAACTGACCCAGGTTCCAGTCGTATAACTCTTGGGACTGAGCCATGAAGGACTGCATGGAGTAAAATGCGAGGCATTAGACAACTGCTGAATCCGTAGACCTTCTTGGGACACTGGAGCAGCCATGTTAATTCAAAATCTTATTAGATCTGAAAAAAGGGAGCAAGGTGATCTTTGCATAAATATTTCTCTGGACTGCTAGTCACACACCAGCATACTGGGAACAACAAGTACACAGAGATATTTGTTCAAAATATTTGATTTCCCATATGGCTACTTAGCCAAGAAAACATAGAGGGCAACTCACAGTTGCCTGACTTGTTTGTTGTTCTTTGTTCCTTAGCCATCCTCCCAGGATGGGGATAAAATGTGGAGTCTTAATGCTAAGACACTGTTTGTTTTTTACTGGAGGTGAAATCAGGGTCTTGAGGATTCCCTGGGACAAGAGGGAGTGCTTCTTGACATGACCACTGGGATGTTTCCTTTAGTGCTGACATTGATTTTTCTCCTCTTGGTGTACAGAAGTCCCAGGTGCCCTGCTGACCCATTATGTGAGCCTGTAATTACTCCAAGAGCAGGGAATGAAAAGGGCATATCTCCCCTGTTTGCAGGGGATGACAGACTCAGGGATACAGGCAGGCCCTGTATGAAGGCCAATCTCTCAGGAGAGCTCAGGCTCCCACGCCTTGATTTGTGCCTTTTTTGCCTCAATGGAGGTCAGGTTCATTATCGCTGAAGGCTGTGCAAATTGTGAAACTGGCCCGCGATTCTGAAACCACTTCATCATAAAGCCACCCCCGCCACCCCACCAATGATCTCATTGGACACTCAGACCAAAAAAAACACAATAGAATGATTATAGCTAGTCAACTTCCTTTTTTGAGAGCAATTCTATTTAGTGAGTTCTTTTGTACTTCATTAAAATATGTATCTGTATAATGTTTATGATATCTCTTAAAGTGAGCTGATTGTTCAAAAGCCATTTTTAGGGACACATTGATATTTTTAAAAGCATTTTTAAGCAGTATGAGTGATCATTCCATGTACCTAGTATTCCTTAAAGCATCTGAGATCTTGAAGATTTGGTAATTTTGTGAAACCCATGTTCAAACTCTACAAGGCTCTCTATACATCCTATTAAAAGACCACTGCCTAATTTTGAAAAGTGTATGCGTGCTTCTGGCTTAATATTCAAGCTGTATTCTTGTGAATGAATGAGCTTTGCTCCCTCAGACGGCTTGCTTAGCTGATTTTTAAAGTTAATTATGGTGCAGTGAAATCTAAAGGTCAGACCATGTCTATTTTACTAGTTTGTTCAATGCCATGGGCATATGAGCCCCAGATAAATCCGTTCACTGCTGACCCAACTAATAATTTTTATGTACATGTTAACTTATTTCCTGTTCCAACTTCTTAGACTGTTTAGTCTGCTTTAGGGTATTCAGCATGGATTATTATAGTACACACCAACCCAAGGATTCCATGGAGATCCCCTTAGCCTTTCAAATCATAAACTACAAGGCTACCTTTCTGTAAAATGCTTCCAGGTCATCTACACATTCTCCAAATTGCCTGGTTTATTTTGTTTTATCCTTACTACTCAAGGAGAAAATTAAATGTCAGAGAGAATTTTGAAAGCGTGTAATGCTTAGGGCTAGTTACTTAGGGACGGTTTGCTCACAGTTCTGTAAATTATCTTTTTATTTATTTATTCATTCATTTACTCATGTATTCATTTAGTGATTTCTGAACTGAGTAATAATCTGGGCACATCATCATGCTAAATTCCGTGAAATATAGGAACCCAAGAGTCGTACAGCCTGAAGTTAGTATGTGATCATAACCTGAATGTGAAATCCAAACCCAGATGCAACCAGTGAGAGAGAAAACCAAACTGCACGCTTCTACAGTCCGTGAGAGCCGCTACTTGAGGGTGTTCAAAAGGATTCAGAAAAGAAGAGGGACACTGAGGGAATGGGAACTGAGTTGTGATCGGATTTGTTATATGTGTTCATTGTTTAGGGTGGATGGGCAGTAAAGAACCTGCCTGCAATGCAAGAGAGACAGGTCTGATCACTGCCTCCAGGGGTCAAGAAGATCCCCTGGAGAAGGAAATGACCACCCACTCCAGTATTCTTGCCTGAGAAATCCCATGGACAGAGGAGCCTAGTGGGCTATGGTCTATGGGATCGCAGAGAGTCAGGCATGACTAAGTGACTAACACACTTTAGGGCAGATATGTTTTCTTTGAAATAATCCCAAACAGTCACACATAATTTGATATGCGTGAAATAATCCATAACAGTCACTCTATGAAAATTTGCAGCCAATCATTGTGATAAGGTTGTATTCTCACAGCTGGTCGTAAATCAGCTGTCCCCAAATCACTTCTGGTATGGTTCCACAGAGCAAAAGGATTATCTGTATTTTACGTTAGAGAGTTTGTATCTCGTACTACTCCTTGAGCAGTATTGGGAGGACAATAGGTCCTCACAAAATGCTCATTCAGGAACTCATTTCCTTTGCCACAGTTTGAATCCAAATATTCCCAAATAGGAGAAGGTAAAGCATGTGAATGTGTTGATTTCTTTTCCTCCATGTCAACTGGACCAATGCATGTGGGCTTAGAGAAATGATCTAGAAACAGGGCTAGGACAAAGATGATGAAAGTAAGGCTCATGCTGGGGGTGCAAAATTTAAAAGGTCTCCAGAGCAGTTAGTAATCAAAACAGTAGTGAATCCAATAATTTTGAAATCAAAATGAATGCAGCAAAATCCATGGCCAACAAGATAACAAAATTTACCTAAAGACAATTGATTTTGCCAGTCTTTTCTCTGGCTTAAGGCTCCAATGTGGCTCAACATGGGAGCAATCTATAAGAGCTGTAGATCAAGAATAGGCATTTGTATTCTGTAACAGCCACAGACCTTTAACTCTGGGTTATATCATTTCTCAGATTTTTTCTTTTTTTTTTTTGAGACATGCCTACTTGATTTTCTGGTGATCCTATAAAATAAATCTTAAGTCACTGGAGCAATGTTTCTACCAGCCGACATAGTGTTTGAGTGTGTGAGAAGTAGAAGTACCCTTGAAGGTCATATGGCAGTCTTAAGTTAGGAACTAATAAGTGAGTGAGATGCAGTTTGTTCTAGAAACTTCTCTTCTGTCTTCAAGTCCAGTGCTCTTGCAAAAGTCTTCCTACTACCTGGGGCCCAAGTGTTTCAGAGGTAGAAGTAGATTATTTATCATTTAGAGCTCCTGTTTCTGAAATCTCCTAGGGAAGGGATGTTCTATGAAAATTCAATTTAACCTTCTCACACAGAATGAACACACGACATGGGAGCAGACAAAGAACAGATAAATTAATTTCCATCTGTGATTATGTAAATGCATTCTGGTTTTCATGCATGCATTTAATGGGTTAGCAATCATAATTTTAAATACTCTGTTAGGAAATGGCATCATTTGGAGATTGTAAATGAAATGGGTTAGTGTATTAACTGGCATTCTTAGAATTCCAGATCTTAGCAAAACAGAGTGGGAAGAAGTGGTCATGGAAATGTTTCACGTACGAGGGAGTTGACTTTTTTCCGCAATGAAAGCCACAGGTACATTCCTGGGATGTCGGGACTACGTTCCAGGACCTGGAAGCTCCTCTTAATCAGCAACTGAAAATGTACAGGTTCTCATGCGCCTCCAAGGACCATTTGTTTTCTGAGTTTATCTATCTTTGAAGATCCTATTCCCAGAGTTCAGAATCCACAAACAGTGTTCCTGCCTAATGGTCCCGGCTCTGTTATGGGCCCGTGTGCCCAAAAAGTGTATGTGTGTTTGTTTATTTGTGTATTGTTGAATCATCAGATTTCAGACTGCACACTAAGGTCCAACTTTAAAGAAATAAGTACTCATGTTTGTGAGAAGTGGGTTATTTTGGAAAGGGTTGTGATATTCTTCATACTCTAACTTCATTAATATCATAAAAAACGTTGCCTCCTAGAAAGTACCTTACCTGATTTCACTCACCATTTCTGCTCTCCTTGCTCCCGTACATCCCATTTTTATAAGGTGTTTCCAAGGCCCAGGAAACAGAATGCATTTTTTGCAGGTAATAGGTTATTTTCTTATCCGTCTCTGACAATTTGTACACTCACGCCCCCGCTTTCTGCCATTACTCCTGCCTGAAAGAGTCATTCTAGTGTGACCAACTTTTGAATGTCCTCTTTAGTGTATTTGTGAGGGCTGCCTGAGGCATTTCGTCTGCCTGCCTTCTTTCACACCTCCGATGACCTGAGATGAGGGAGGACTCTGAGCCGCAGAGGCAGAATGGTTGTCTGAAACCCCGGCCTGGCCTTCCTCAGTTGTCATTTTTTATTTTGTTTGATGTGGCAGTTTCATGGGCATATCAGAGCCCTCAAATATCACTTAGGGGAAGCTAATAAAATCCCTGACAGATCAGATTATTTTCTGTTTTTTTTTTTTTTTTTTTCTATTGAACTTTTTGGCAATAGGGCTTGATGGGTTAAAACTCAAAGGAAGTGTCTTATTTCCCTTTGTTGCCTAAACTGTATTCTTAGATCAGGACAGATAGCTTCTTAGCACATGTTGCCATCTGCAAATGCAGAGTGAAATGTCCCCCTCCTACTGGCCGCCATGTGCCTGGTTCTGGCTTGCCTGCTGGACACTTGCCTGGTACTAGCATTTCATTGTCAGCAGAGGCTCTGGACACATTATTCATTCCAGGGCTGGGGTGTACTTTTTACTTGCTTTAAAATCTGTTCAGTGGGTGTCGACTTGAATGTGTGTCTGATTGGGGTTGGCCACCCAGTAGTCAAGAGGAGGTAATTATTCTAGGACTTCTAGTTAGATCTATCTCAGGATTTGCTCTCAATGTAGAAGAAAAAGTCTCCAACCTTGCCAAAAGATCAAAGATGGTGCCAAGAACAGAAGGAAACCCTAAGGCATTTGGAAGCACAACCACAGAGAACAATTTACCTGCTATGCATGTCTTGTGTGATAGAAGTCTCTTTCATCTCACTTCTGCCATATTGTGAGCTCTCAAATTGGCCCCATTTTCCTGGCCTTTCTAAAGCCATCTTTTGTTCAATACTGGCCTCTAGTCTGGAAAAGTTTAAATGATTATCCTACAGAGAGCAGAATTGGATTTGATACCCTCTTGCACTTATCATCTTTGCTTCACACTGTAATCCAAAATGGAAACCTAGGGGGGAAAGGGAAGACCTGATTCCTAACTTCAAAGCATTTATATAAAGTTTGTCTTTCCTTCTCAATCAGAACTTACTTAGTAGGTATTGCCAGTTGATAAAGATTAGATTAGTTAATCTGATAAAGCAATTAGAGTGTTTATAGGTGACTGTGTGTGTCACTGCCCAAAATGAAAATTCATGATTTAACAGATACTTTTCGGCTCATGATGCCACACAGTTTTAGATGATGACTCATGGTCAGGTAGGTAGACGCGGAAGAAAATAATCTAGGTGAGAGTGAGGGTTATGATTTCCCTATAATTTATTTATGCCTAACATATGTTTGTTAGGCTTCCCCAGTGGCTCAGTGGTAAAGAATCTGCCTGCAATTCAGGAGCTGGAGGAGACATGACTTCAATCCCTGGATCAGAAGATTCCCTGGAGAAGGGCATGGCAACCCACTCCAGTGTTTTTCCCTGGAGAATCCCATGGACAGAGGAGTCTGGCGGGCTATGTAGGGCTCCAAAAGTTGGACGTGACTGAAGTGACTTAGCACACATGTACAACATACGTGTAACCTATCGATTTATTTGATCTTTTATTTCTGAGTTTTGTATTTTTTTTTATTTTTATTGAGTTGCTTATTGATGTTAATCTTACTTCCACCTGTTACTTACTATCTGCTTGTTTTCCCTTACCATCCTCTAGTAGATAACCACTAGCAGGGTAATACATCAGAGCAGAAGTCAGCTTTCAGTGTGAAACTCACAGTGTTTCTCAGAGATTCAGAAACTCTAAATTTATAGCCATGGCATTTTGTATATCTGCTTTCTTTGATGACTTTTCTATGATGAAATAAAGACTTACACAGGACAATGCTTATACACAGATGCACACACACATCCATATACCCCCCTAAGCAGCCCAATGTGTTTGCACTTGACTCCCTCAGTTCAAGGAGCAGAACTTCACCTGCTGCCCATGGAGCCCCATCCTGACATTCCTAGTTGCTTACCTCTGTGTCCCACCAAAAGAAGACACTATCTTGAAAAACTTTTCCATACTTTTCATTAAATTTGTCCTTCCTCAGCATGCATCTCCAAACATCATAGTTTAGTTCTTGTTTTTAAGCTGTGTATAAGTGGAATTCCACAATAAGATGTCCCCTTATGTCTAGCCTTTTCTCTGGGCATTATGTTGATAAGAGGCACCCATGTTTTTGCATAGTGTTAGATGGCTCATTTTACTTATATTTAGTGCTCCATGGTGTCAAGATACCACAATTGGCTTATTTTAGTGGCAATAAATATTTGGATTATTTCCTGTTAGTGGCTATTACTCTCTTCTGAACAAACTTGGACATGTGTGTTTGGAGTCACGAGCACATTCTTTCCTATTGGGTGTATGTTTAGATGTGGAATTACACGTTTTCAGCCTCAGCAGACAAGGTCAATCTGATTGTCAAAGTGGTTGCCTCCCTTTATACTCTCACCCGCTGTTTATGACAGTTGCTATGACTGCATTCTTGTGAACACTTTCAGTGGTTTCCCTTCATTCTGGTTTCAATATGTGTTTCTTTGCTAACCAATGAGGGCACCCACTCTTATATTTTTGTTGACCGTTTGGGATCCTCATTCTAGATGTGACTATCCAGATGCTTTCTCCATTTTTACGTTCATTGGTTGTCTTTGTGTATTGAATCTATGGATCAATTTCAAAAGACAGGATAATATAATAAAGAGGATTTCAATACTTAATAATACTCTGTTTTCAAATATTCCAGTACCTGATACAATATTTAGTATGCTGGTTTTCATAATATAGAGGACTACAGTGTCCTGACACTTTAATATTTACTAGGCCTTCTTAACATTTTCTAAATATTTTATAGTTTTCTGTGTCTTGCCCATATTGCATTGAATTTATTCTGGAGTTTTCAAGCTCACTCACTTTCTGTATCTCTCGTTATCTTTCTTCTCTTTCACTCACCCTCCCCTTCCTCCCTTTTTTAATTTTCCTTCCCTCCCTACTTCCTCCCTTCCTCTTTCTTTCATTCTTTCTTTTTCTCTCTCTCTTTCTCTCATTCTTTCTTTTTGCCTTATTTCACCAGCTGGACCTTCCAGTAGAGTTAGTTCTCAACTCAGGGAAATTTATCCCCCACAGGAGAGATTTGACAATGTATAGACACTCTTGATTGTCACCACTGAAAGAGTATTACTAGCATCTACTTATGGAAGCCAGGTATGCTGCTAAATATCCACAATACAAAGAACAAGCCCCCAAAACAAGGAATGCCAGACCTCAAATACCAACAATGCCCAAATTGAGTAGCTCTGCGGGATAGTGTTTTATCGGAATGGCAGTATGGAACCTCTTGCCTTGTTTCAGTAGCAAGGCAGAAGCTTTTAACATCTAACAAATCTATGTAATGTATCTTGCAGGCTTTTAGTAAATAACTTTTATTAAATAAATGTCATTTTCTTCTATCCCTACTTTGCTGAGTGCTCTTATGGTGAGTGAATTATCATATCTGCAAAAATGTTTAAGAAAGCAAGCATTGAGATCTAGAAAGATGCTATCTTTCTCCAAAGAAAATTCACATCACTTCTGCCATAAGAGCCCTTTCAGCAGTTTGAAAGAACTAAACACTAAACTTCAGTATACACTTCTACATACTTCTGGTTTATCCTTACTCACTGGCTATAGCCTCTATATCTACATATGTATATCTGCACATCTGTGTCTGCATTTTTATCCATATCTACTTATCTGTAATCCCAAAGGAGACAAGGTTTACCAGGGTTCCCACAGAAGTCTGTTCACAGGTCTTGCATACAAGATGGACCTCTGTCCATCCCGGCTGTCCATTCCAGGATCGCCCTCAGGGCCTCTCAGTCTCTTCACATTGAAAAGAGTTACTCTCATGGAGTAAGTTCAATTCAGTTCAGTCGCTCAGTCGTGTCTGACTCTTTGCGACCCCATGGACTGCAGCATGCCAGGCCCCCCTGTCCATCACCAACTCCTGGAGCTTGCTCAAACTCATGTCCATTGAGTTGTTGATGCCCTCCAGCCATCTCATCCTCTGTCATCTCCTTCTCCTCCTGCCTTCTATCTTTCCCAGCATCAGGGTCTTTTCTAAGGAGTCAGTTCTCCCATCAGGTGGCCAAAGTACTGGAGTTTCAGCTTCAGCATTAGTCCTTCCATTGAATATTGAGGACTGATTTCCTTTAGGATGGACTGGTTGGATCTCCTTGCAGTCCAAGGGATTCTCAAGAGTCTTCTCCAACATCAGAGTTCAAAAGCATCAGTTCTTCGGCGCTCAGCTCATGGAGTAAAATGGACCCTAAATTTCGGGATCAGCACTTCTCTTTGCCAGTTTTTTTTCCATTTCCCCTTAATTCTTCATTCTGTCTTTTCAGCTTTTCAGTGCCTTCAAGCAGACTTGTTTTTAAGTTGTGTGTGTATGTGTTTTTTTTTTAATAGAGATTCTTAATGGGAAGATTGTTCTGAATTATTAAGTCCACTATAGAAAGAAGAATTCTTATTTGTTGTGTGCATTTTAAAATTTATTTCTGGGTAGGACTTTAAGGAAGTCAGCACTGAACATGCTGAAAAGATTTCTTCTAGGATGTAGTGCATATTCAGCTGTAAACTATTGAAACTGTTGAAATATGCTCATATTTGACACATGAAAAAAATCATTCTTATTTGAATGAAAAGTTTGAACCATTTTTTCTTTAATTACTATAATCACAATTTACATACTTAAACAGAAGAGATGTCCACCTACGCTCAGCATCCCTGAATTGGGAAAAGAATAATTAAATGATTAAAAAGTAATTTTGGAATAAAGTGAGGTGACTTGTAGCTCCATAATTTTTCAGCTGAATTGGCACAGCTTCTTCAATTGTCATGTCAGTATCATCAGTAGTCAAATATGTAGACAGATACATGAAGCCCACAATTGGCATTTTTCTCTCTTCTCTGTGTGATTCAGATGCATTTAAAAATCATTCTTTAGTTTAAAAGTAGAATGGAGGTGAACTGACATCGGATGACTTAGTAATCAGCAAGTTTAAAGGCATTGGGGCTTTCCAAGCCAAACCAGGGAAATATGACAGGATTTTTGTTTCTTTGGTCCGGGTTTTAGAGAAAGGGTAAATCTAAAGTGGCTACCAACTGTGGGTTTGATTTCTTTATCTTTCAGGTTATGTACAGTATCTCAGAAAAACATCCACTCTGATATCTCTGCTTCTCTCATAAACAAGGATTTCATAGTCTGGGCTTATTATTAGTCTGCCTTTTTACAGTACAAAATCTTATGTAAATTGCTTTAAAAGAGGAAGAAAAAAAATCCTCTCTTGATGTTTAGATCCTCAGTCTTAATTTTAAGCAGTTATACTGACAGAATGCTCATTTTCTAGATTTTCTCTGTGAACCTCTAACTCTATTGGAATTAATTGAATAACTATATATGCAGTAAAAAAACCTCTAAGGATAACAAATCTAAAAAGAAATGTGAAAATTGGAAATTCAGCAAAGTGCCAGTCACTTTAGACATTTTAGTTGTTTTGCAATTTGCAGTTTCAACTGCTGAAAATTTTCTTGACTGCTTCATTGTCTCACTAATCTACCAGGAAAGAAGAGCTGTGTTAAAAGGGTGACAGGGCGGGTGGGGAGGAGGAGAAAACACCCATTTCATCCTAGCCTGAATGTCTGATTGGATATTGGATATTGTTGCCACTGTTACTTTTGACCTACACAGAGTGGCTCTAGCCACACATTTAGAAGCTAGGACAGAAAAGCAATTTCCCTACGATAAGTAAAACCTTGGCTTACATCTAAGCGATGTTATGCCAAAAATGTTTTTTGAAATATTTTTAGAACATTAAGATACGGCTAACTCTGGAGGAAGGAAAGTAATGTGGGTTTTACACTAACAGCTCATTTGCCAATAGCAATCAACTCCTTGGCACCACATTAAAAAATGTCAATAAAAAGGAACACTTAGTGAATGCTCTCTCTCTGCTAAGTACTTTTTATTCATCCCCCCCCCCCACCCCATTCAATCCTCACAGCATGACCATGAGAAGAGGTTCTATTGCACAGTTGAAGAAAATGCAGTTTAAAATAATGATGTAGCTTGCCAGTTGCCCACTTTGTAAACAGGAGCATCTGAATTTAGGACCAGGTTTGGCTTCCTTCTCAGCCCCAGTGCTGCTACAGCCAGTGCTGGAGCGTGGTGTGGGGAGCGAGGAGGCTGGTGGGGGCTCACAGTGATGGAACCACACGTGTCTGAATAATGTAACGGATGTACACGAGTAATAGATAAATGGCATGCCTCAGCTATCCTCAGATAAGGACAAAGAGATTGAGACATGTTTGGTAGCATTCAGAAGGGTACCCTTGAAAGTAGGACAAGTCAGTTTCATCTTTTTGATATTCTGCTCAACCAGTTTCCACCATTTCCGGGTGGCTTCCTTCACACTGACGGGCAGTTCTCACACAGCAGGAAGAGTGTCTGAGAATCAGCTCAATTTTTCCTCTCTCCCCTCCCAGAGATAGCATCAGATCCCACAGGTTAAGGGTTTAGTCCCACAAGTCTGCCCCCCCCCCCCGCTACTTCAGATGCCAGTCACAAGCCCATTGGTGCCTGTGCTTCTAATTGATTGGCTATAAATTAGGGGTTCCCAAGACTCGCCTCAACCTCAGGTAATTTGCTAGAGCCACTTATGGGACTCAGAAGCATTTTACTTACTGATGATTACCGGTGTAAATAGCCAGGACATGGAAGCAACCTAGATGCCCATCAGCAGATGAATGGATAAGGAAGCTGTGGTACATATACACCATGGAATTTTACTCAGCCGTCAAAAAGAATTCATTTGAACCAGTCCTAATGAGATGGATGAAACTGGAGCCCCTTATACAGAGTGAAGTAAGCCAGAAAGATAAAGAACATTACCGCATACTAACACATATATATGGAATTTAGAAAGATGGTAACGATAACCCTATATGCAAAACAGAAAAAGAGACACAGAAATACAGAACAGACTTTTGAACTCTGTGGGAGAAGGTGAGGGTGGGATGTTTCAAAAGAACAGCATGTATACTATCTATGGTGAAACAGATCACCAGCCCAGGTGGGATGCATGAGACAAGTGCTCCGGCCTGGTGCACTGGGAAGACCCAGAGGAATCGGGTGGAGAGGGAGATGGGAGGGGGGATCGGGATGGGGAATAAGTGTAAATCTATGGCTGATTCATATCAATGTATGACAAAACCCACTGAAATGTTGTGAAGTAATTAGCCTCCAACTAATAAAAAAAAATAAATTAATTAAAAAAAAAAAAAAAAAGGATGTGACTGAGGAATAGGCAGGTGGAAGAGATGCTCTGGACCAGGTGTGGGGGAAAAGCACAGAGCTTCTATGTTCTCTCTGTGTGTGTCACTCACGCCAGATCTCCACGTGCTCACCAACCCAAAACCCTGTCCTTCAGGTTAGTAGGAAGACTTCCTTACACAGGCATGGCTGATTAAATCATTGATTCTTGGCGACTGATTTCAATCTCCAGCCCCTCCTCCCTCCCCAGTTGGACTGAAAGTTCCAACCCTATGATCACATGATTGATGCTCCTGGCAACCAGCCCTCATTCTTCTTGTTGTTCAGTTGCTAAGTCATGTCTGACTCTTTGTGACCCCATGGACAGCAGCACACCAGGCTTCCCTGTCCTTCACTATCTCCAGAGTTTGCTCAAACTCACATTCATTGAGTCGGTGATGCTATCCAACTAGCTCATCCTCTGTCGTCCCCTTCTCCTCCTGCCCTCAATCTTTCCCAGAATCAAGGCTTTTCCAGAGTCAGCTCTCTGCATCAGGTGGCCAAAGTGTCAGAGCTTCAGCTTTTCCAGTGAATTTTCAGGGTTGATTTTCTTTAGGACTGACTAGTTTGATCTTCTTACTGCCCAAGGGACTCTCTCTCTTAAGTGTTTCCAAATGTTCCTCATTCACCTAACAAAAAGATACCTTTATCACCCTCATCACGTAGGAAATTCCAAGGGTTTGGGGAGCTGTGAGCCAGGAACTATAGACAAAAACCAAATATGTATCTGAATGCTCAAATGTCAATTTCTTACAAATCACAATATCACCACTTCCTGTTGTAGATTCAACGTCGGCAGGATTCTTCTGTTAGAAGTGAATGTTAGTCTCATTCAAAAAATCACTGGGCGGTGAAAACAGAATAAAGCAACTGAATATGACTTACTCTGTACTACCTTGAAACTATTTTTAGCTTTTAGCATCCAGTTGTATAACTACTGTGCATATCATTTGTCATTATTACTTACAGAACTTGTCACATGTTTTCAAAATTGACATTAGAATAGTGAATTTATTTCAGAAATCCCCTAAAAAGTATCTTTCATTCTTACTCATGGCTGATTCATAAAATCAATAATATGCAGGTCTAGTATTTCGAGAGATTTTCTTTTAAATGAATTTCCAGGGCTTCAATGATTCAAAAAATTCCATTAAAGTATATTTTAAAAATTAAACTGAACCCACCAAATAACATATCTCTGAATACATATCTCTGAATAACATAAAAGAGAAGGTTAAAGAAGTTGATGTATATTTTATTGTATTTAAAATATTTATATGGGATGAAAATTGAGTGAGTTGGAATCTTTTATTCAGAGGCTGCTCAGTAAATAAAATACAAATATGTAAGATTCATTTTTACATGGTGAGATATAATTTATTAATTCTATTTATTGGCCATTCAATGCTGATGAGAGGCTTAGGGTAGTTAAATGATTAACATGATAACTTATAAAGCATGTAATTCCCCTCTTTCATTTCCCTTTTGGAAATCTCATAAGCTTACCTTCAAATAATGATTTTCATTAGTCTTGATCTATTTTTCCTAGCAAAACAGACCCTGTTCTTCTTTCCTCCTATTTATTTATGTATTAGTTTTTAGCAACAGTTTTATTGAGATATAATTCATGTATCATAGATTCTATGATTCTTTAATTACATGGAAGTAAAAATTGAGCTTATGTCAGTATTACACGTGTTATATTTGGAAAAATTGGGAAGGTAGGTTATTTTTAGAATTTTCATAGCAAAAACCTTTATTTTTTTTTTGTCAAATTCTGCATCTTTGCAGATGCTTTTCTTGTCCTAACAACAACTAATGGTAAACTTGAGGTATTAAGATGACTTAATCTAATCAAACATCTTTTCTTTCTTAATTTTTGAAGACTAATTATTTTTGAGTACTTTTAAGTGACGTGAAAGTCACTAGGTCGTGTCCGATTCTTTGCAACCCCATGGACTGCATAGTCCATGGAATTCTCTGGGACAGAATACCGGAGTGGGTAGCCTTTAAGTTCACAGCAAAATTGAGAGGAAGGTACAGAGAGTCCCCATATACTCCCTGCTCCCCTGTTACTAACATACCCCATCAGATTTGTACATTTGTTGGAATTCATGAACCAGTATTTGCCATCATAATTTCCCAAAGTGTATAGTTTATATAAAGGTTCACTCTTGGCGGTGTACACTCTGTGGGTTTGTTCAAATGTATAGTGACATATGGTCATCCTTATAGTTTCATACAAAATGTTTTCATTGTCCTTAAAGTCCTCTGTGCTCTATTTATCCCAACAGCATAGCACTCCCAGCCCCTGGTGTTTTTGCTGTCTCACTAGTTTCGCCTTTGCCTTCTGCAGAATGTCCTATAGTTGGAATTATATGGTATGTAGCCTTCTGAGACTTGCTTCCTTTACTTAATCATATGTATGCAAGTTTTCTCCATGATAGCTCATTTGTTTTTAGCACTGAATATTATTCCATTGTCTGGATGTACTGCTGTTTGTTTATTCATTCATCTATTGAAGGACATCTTGTTTGCTTCCAAGTTTTGGCAGTTATGAATAAAGCTGCTATAAACATCATGTGCAGGTTTTGTAGGGACAGAAGTTTTCAGCTTCTCTGAGTAAATACCAAGGAGTGAGATTACTGGATTGATGTGAGTGTGTTTAGTTTTTTAAGAAGCTGCCAGACTATCATCTAAAGTGGCTGCACCATTTTGCATTTCTCCTAGCATGAATGAGAATCCCTGTTATTCACACATTTGCTGCTGTTAGTTAGTGTTTTGAATTTTGCCCTTTCTGCTGGGTGTATAGTGGTATCCCATCCTTGTTTTAAATGTGTATTTCTCTGATGACATATGATGTGAAAGGTCTTTTTACTTATTTAATAACTGTTAACCCATTTTAAAATCAGGTTGAGTTTTAAGAGTCATTTATCATACGTGTCTTTTGCAAATATTTTCATCCTATCAGTGTGTTGTCTTCTTATTCTCATGATACTGTCTTTCGCAAAGAAATTTTTGATTTTAATTAAGTCTAGCTTATCATTTCTTTCATGTATCGTGCCTTTGGTGCTGTAGCTATAAAAAATCATCACCATGCCCAAGATCACCTAGGTTTTCTCCTAGTGTATCTTCTAGGACTCTGATAGTTTTGCATTTTATATTTAGGTGTGTCATCCATCTGGAATTACCTTTTGTGAACGGTGTAAGCTCTGAATGTAGATTTATTGTTTTGCAAGTAGATGTCCATTTGAGTTGTTTCAACAACTTTTGTTGAAAAGACTTTGCTCCATTGTTATTGCCTTTGTGCCTTTGTTGAATGAACATCAATTGACTTATATTTATGTGGATCTATTTCTGGGCTCTCTGTTCTTCCATTCTAGTGATCTGTTTGTTTATTCTTTTACCAATACCACACTACCTTGATTACTGTAGCTTTCTAGTTAATCTTGAAGTGAGGTTGTATCAGTTGTTCAGTGATGTTGTTCTTCAATACTGTGTTGCGTCTTCTGGGTCTTTTGTCTTCTCTTACTTTTAATGGGTAAAGTTTAGAGTCATGCTGCTTCATTTCTGTCATTTTATTCTGTAATCATAACTACATCTTGCCAGTGGTGTTTTGATTGGACCTTTACTATCAAAAAGTCACAGTCTCTCTATTGTTCTATATTTCTGAATTTTCTGAAGCTTTCTTTTTTCTCTAACTTGCAAATGGAATTTTACAACGTTTTCTTCTTTTGAAAATGAAAATTACAGACCTGAAGATATATTCAAAAGTACATATTATGGGAAGAAAGACAGAGATAGCCCTCTAAAAAGAGATACCCCATGGTCCTTTATAATTATAATTTCTGCACAGTATATTTATGTTTATTTAAATGATGCCCTACCAAATTTTTATCTGTGTCACCTGTTGCTAGCATTTGTATTAAATCTAGGTGATGTTTTATTTCTAAATTTTACTAATTTTTAAGTGAAACCCCCTTTTTTCCTTTAATGCCTTGAAAAGATGATTTTAATTAAGCACAGTTGTAAAAAATCCACCTGCCAATGCGGGTTTGATCCCTGGGTCAGGCAGATCCCCTGGAATAGGAAATGACAACCAGCGGGCTTCAGTGTTCTTACCTGGGAGATCCCATGGACAGAGGAGCCTGGCAGCCTGCAGGCCATGCAGCAGCAAGTAGTTGGACACGACTTAGCAATAGAACACAACAAGAGCCCAAATCAATTTTAAATAGTAGGGTTTGTTTCTGTATGTATTTAACATTTAAAAGAAGAGCGACAGTCTGCCAACTGCATAATGCACTCTCCTGAGAATCAGAGCTTGCGCATGCCAACGGAAGTCACAGAAAAAAGTAATTCTGTCTACAAAACAAACTCGAAAGGAGTTTTTCTTCCACCTTAGCTTCAGCATATTTTAAAGCCTAGTGTGCCATGAAGGCATGAGTTTGGATGTTGGTATATTTTTAAAGTGGAAGCTACAGTTTTTAAACATTCAAGCCTGTTGTGGAGGGTACACACAGCATCAGTGAGGTTGTCAGAGGAACAGGGAACTCGCTTTTTGCAAGTGAGGGTGGTGGGTTATTTACATGTAGATCAGCTACACTGGGTTGAATCGCCCCAATCTATGGGAGCTCAGGACTTCAAATCACTTTGAAAAGACCAGGCCAGGGCTATAGATTTCTGTGGGCCTTGGTTCCTTGATTACATTTATGGTTGAATTCACAAATTTATCAAAATAAAGCCAGTTCACTTATTTGGGGCCAGATGGAATACAGATGAAGAAATTTTTATACACTTGATGAAAGGAACGGGTCCAAAAGCAATTATTATTTTGAACTTTGAAAGCAAGGCCAGCGGCCATCAAGGCCAAAGCATGAACCGTTGCATTCTCTGCCTGGCAAGCTAAGCTCTGTTTGAAATGAGCTCTTAAGGTTCTAAATGCTTACTCTACTCAGGCATTAGAATGTTCAAGTCTTTCTTTTTTAAAACAATTCTGAATATTTATTATCCAAGCAGTGATTTGGGAAAAAAATAGACTTTTCTAGAGAGGGGGTGAAAACACTCATGGATTATTGGTGGTATTATCAAATGAGTAATTTGTTTGGAGGGCCTGGCAGAGCAAACTAATTTACTGGTTATAAAACAAATGATGCTTTTCTGAGGTATGTGAAATGAATTGAAATCCTTCCATCTTACAAAAAAAAAGAGGATTAACAGTAAGAAATATACTTTATAAATAACATTAACAGACAACACGTTCACAATGTATCTAACATATGTCCTCCTAGTCTTGAATATCTATGAAGTCATCTATGAATTAGTTTTGCATGTTTTATCCAGTATATTAAAGCTGATTTGTGTGTGTGTGTGTGTGCGTGTGTGTGTGCTTAGTTTGGTGAGAGTGATGTGGAAGTTGATAGTGGTGTAATTAAATCTAGAAATCATCTTTCTAAATTTTATTTTGAAACTGGGCCACTGAGTCTCTTTCTCAGATTTGATTCATTTGTCTGATTACTATAATCTGGCCAGTAATTGTGAAAATGAAGCACTGTGGTGATTATATTTTTATAAGTAAGGTAACTTTTGACTTACAAATTTGCATAAACTCTTTTCACATAAAAATGATAGACATTTTCTTTGATGATAGAATCAATACAGGAAAATCTCATTCCTTTAATGTATACATTTAGTTCTTTAGCATTAAAATAGTGTTAACTTGAAGTTGAAGCCAATTATTGTGTATCTGCTGAAACATCATTATGGGATATAACGGGAGGATTAACATTTTTCTTTGAATTTTGGTTCTTACTGTTTTCTTATTCTGTGGTGACAGCTGATAGTTTTTGTTACAATTTTATACTGGTAATCTCAGAAATATGTATTGCAAGTCTGAAGGAAATGTAGAAGAATGGACCAGAAGTGAACTCTTCACTCAAAAGGAAAAAGAAGGCATAGATGATACAGTGATGGGTCAGTTGAATCCTCATCATGGGCAAGGAGGATATCAAATAATCCTATATTCTTAGGACTTGTTACTGGTAAAATTCCAAATGGAGTCAGATTCGCAATAAATGGAATGTTTTGAACTTAGTTACAAGGTTTTGTTTGCCCTGTTTTGTAAAATTAACTCCCTCTTAACTAGAGGTTAATTTAACTAGTATAGGTTAACTTACTTAACTAGAATATGTTAATTTTTTGATGCATATGCACAATTCCACCTATTCATTATTGAAATTTTACAAATAATCCTCAAATTATTCCTGGCTTTCAGATCAAGAATTATTAAAAATTATTTTCAATGAAGGAAGTCGCTTTATGTCCTGCTCAGTATCACATAGTGCTGCTTTGTTCTTAGCAAAAAGTAATCTTTCTAAGGATCTACTTCAATTACAATTCAAAAGTTCTCACCTTTTCTTGATTTATAATACATATAGATAACCTTTTAAGAAACAGGCCACATTTATCTCACCCATTTCCCTAATTCCTACATCTAAACCTAAAGGGCAGACCTCCTATTTAAGTTAGTTTTGAAAAAATAAAATACGTTTCTTTCCTTTTTTGACCAAAATTTTTTTTTTCCTCAACCACCCCATCAAGTGAACTTTTAAATAATCACATTTGCATTGAACTATTTGTGAGATGGAAAATGATAATCAATGAAAATTCAGTAAAATGCATATATAAACCCTTCAAATGTCGAAAGAAAGTCTCTGATCTGAGCTCTGAAATATGACACATTTTAATCTTTTTCAAGCTAGAGTACCTAACTTTCATTAAATGTTGCTTATATGAGATAATATAATCTATTTCTAAATCAAGAGTTATTTTGACTGGGTTGCATTAATCAGAAGTTGCTTTTACAGTTTTATCCCAGAAGTTTACTTGCAGTGTATTAAATCGCCAGTATTTGATGAGTTTTGACCTACAAAATCAGCAGTTCCAAAAAATAAACAAACCCAGCAGTTCCATTAGGTTGAATCTAAAAGTGCCCACCCTAAAAGGTCCTTGAAGAATATCAACACAGGAAGATGGGACAGGAAAGAAGTTTCAGGATCAAGATCAATTTTTGCTGTTTGTTCTCTAAACTTTCTTGTGTTCCCACCTTATTTGTAGCCAGCCCCCTTGTTGCTGGTTGCTTGGAGCTCTCCGGGTGTGTAATTGATACTGCTGTTTTCAAAGTTCATGATTTTTCATCTGCTGTTTGTATGCAGACAGCTATCAGAGAACAGGAGGACCTTTAGGTTTGAAGGAACCTTAATACTGAACTAGGAGTTATTTGACTTCAATTTTCAGTTAAAGTGACCCCGATAGCAGGAGTCAACAAACTTTTTATAGGCCATATAATCTTTGTTTCAGTTGCTTACTTAACTGCTATTATTGGGCAAAAGCAGCCATAGAAATCATGTAAATGATATGCTTGTGTTCCCATAAAACATTATTTATCAACATTGAAATTTGCACTTCATATAGTTGCCCCATGTCATAAATATTTATTATTGTTTTAATAATACTCGTTAAATACGTAAAGATCCCTCCAATCTCACGAGTTGTACAGACAGGCGGCCAGATGGATTCGGTTCACCAGCCATCCTTTACAGCGTCTTTGACACGAGTCATCTGACATCATCGTAAGCATTTCACTTGATTGGGAGAGGACACAAGTCAGCACATCTCAAGTGCTTCATTTACACTTATAAATACAGTATAAACATATTATAAAAGCTGTTTTGAATCAAACAAAGTAAAAAACATCCCATTAATATTATTGTAGTATCATAATTATCATTAATGTTGGGCAATATTTTCCTCCAATACATTTCCTATGTATATTTTTAGATTTCTGTGATAATCATGTATATATTTTGAACACCCTTTTTGTCATATAACACTGCCTTCTAAGTATTTTCCATAAAGTGCATAATTGTATAAGTACAAGTTTAGGTATCTTGACTAAATACAGCTCACTTGAACAACTTCTCCATGTCATACTTGGCTTTTATCAATTTTGGACACTTGGGTTGCTTTCAGTCATTTCACTAAGATGGTCTTACCTCTGTGCATATTGTTAAATTTTAAGTGTTTAAATTAATTTCTTTGGGAAGATTTCCATAAGTCGGATTATAGAGTTGGAGTGTATGATTATTGTAACTGTTGGATTTACTAAAGGGTATGGTGCTTGTATTAATGGAAATGGTACATTAAGTCTTTTATATGTGGCAGGCAATGCGCTAAGCACTTTAACTATATTATGTCACCGAATCCTCACTATAGCTCTATGAAATAAATGTCATTGTCCCCAGATAGAAAAAAGTAGAACTATACTGATATTAACAGAGTCCAAGTTAGAATTTTGGTCTGTCTGACACCAAACCCTATATTGAAGCATTTTGTTACATCTAGTCATAACTTACAAATTTACAATGCCAGTCTGCCCAAAATGTTATTCTAACTTCTCTCTTTGAAGTGAATTCCTTCAAATCCCTTTGAAATTTATTTTAATATTAAATCTTTCATGAATCTTTCTCTAAAACCCATGTGGCAGAGTTTCTCATTCTTCTTGCACTTCCAAAGGCTTATCAGAGTGCAATATTTTTAGCATCTTGAGCAAGGCACTGTGGTCTATTTATACCTTGAGTTAACCCAAGCTTTGTATAAAATCAAGGATCAATACATGTTTATGACTATAACTGTAATGAGTCATGATCTACTTTTAGAAGCTTCTCCCCATTGGCACAAATCCTTTGTCTCTGTTGCAGAAGAATGTGGTAAACCAAATGCTTTGGTCTTATCCTTTTTTATTTTCTTTACCCTCACTTCAGGTGCTTTCCCAATCTCTCACCCTAACATTACCCTGACAATCTTATTTCTATGTGCTAAGCTTTCCTTGGGATGCATCCTGGCCCAGCCTCTTCACTAGCAGGTATCATGTGGGTTTCATCTTCAGTCTTAGAAAAGCTAGAATGAAATCAGGGCTGCTCCTGGAGAAATCAGAACCCTCAGAAGACCACAAAGAGCACAGACTTTCATTTCCAGGTTATATCTTGTTTGTTGATGTTGTCATTGTTCAGTCGCTGTTATTTCTCTTTGTAACCCCATGAACTGCAGCACGCCAGGCTTTCCTGTCCTTCACTATCTCTCGGAGTTTACTCAGACTCATGTCCACTGAGTCAGTGATGCCATCCAACCATCTCATCCTCTGTCACCTCCTTCTCCTCTTCCCTCAGTCTTTCCCAGCATCAGGGTCTTTTCCAAGAAGTTGATTCTTTGATCAGGTGGCCAAAGTGTTGGAGCTTCAGCTTCAGCATTGGCCCTTCCAGTGAACATTCAAGGTTGATTTCCTTTAGGATTGACTGGTTTGATCTGATTTGCTGCTGCTGCTGCTGATCTGGTTTAAATATCCTCAAATATAAATGGCTATACTTTGAGTCAGAATTGATCCGGAAAGGTATGGGATAGAGATATTTTAACTGTTTGAGTTCTGATTCTAACAATTTGCCCTGTGAAGTGTTTGATATAGCCATCACCATTGCTCTTGACCTGCTCCACTGTGGTTGTCTTATCGTCATCACTATTGTTACCATTATCATCATCATCATCATGTTATTGTAAACTTTATAACATCTTCCTAGGCTGAACACGGGGGCTGCATCACCATTCTGAGGGCTGCTGAGATCGAATTTTTATCTCATCTCCTACTGTATAGTTTTCTTAATTAACTCTCTCCAGCTTGCCTGGTAAATCCCATGGACAGAGGAGCCTGGTGCGCTGCAGTCCACGGGGTCACTAAGAGTCGGCCACAACTGAGCGATTTCACTTTCACTTTTCCTTTCATGCATTGGAGAAGGAAATGGCAACCCACTCCAGTGTTCTTGCCTGGAGAATCCCAGGGACGGGGGAGCCTGGTGGGCTGCCGTCTATGGGGTCGCACAGAGTCGGACATGACTGAAGCGACTTAGCAGCAGCAGCAGCAGCAGCCTGTATATCCTCTACTTTTTGGATAGGGTTAAATTAAGAAAAGGAAAATCCAAATTACACCCAGACATTATGATAATTGAACTATCTAATGCTAAATGAGGACTGTTAGTAATGAAATGTCATCCTAGAAAGATCCATTTGGAAATTGCATCCCAATTCACCACCTTGACGTTTTTACTAAATTAAGTTTTGTCAGAAGTTTAAGCAGGATTTAACTCATAGCTCTATTCAAAAATAACTATATTCTTCAAATGGTAGAAATAACTAAATGTAAACTTCAGCAAATTAATTTTATGTAAGAGTTTCTGTGGTTTCTACAAATTCTGAAATGAGAATATGTTATATCTGAAATCTTTTCATGTTCTGTCTTATGATCACATATTTGGGGAAAAAATCTTTGTATAAAGTACTATTCATCTTCCTCAGTTGCCTTGCATAAAAACAAGCATAGATAGAATTAAAATGCACTCTAACTTTAGAGTTTAATCTTAAAAGGAGAATGCTATTTTTAATTGGTATAGGTTTTTCTTAAAAGCAACGCATCAGGCAATTTGTAATTGGATAAGACATTCTTCAGTTGAATAAAAGGCTATAACTTCATTATTTAACACATGTAAGACTCAACTTTTGCTTAGTAACCAGAAGCTATATGTACACTAATGAGAAGGTTACATAACACAATTTAACTCTACATTCTGCTTACCTTTGTGCTCAAAAAACCTGTTTGAATTTACAAGGAAGATGTGGGGGCACCATTCTGCTAATAAGCACAGTGATGATTACGAATAATGAATACTGGTATGCTATGATAGAATAAAGCCACAAGCCACGATATGTCTTGCTGCTAAATTATTTAAAATGCTGTCTGATAATTACAGACTTATTTTAAGTCTACATCTGTACATGTTAAAGCTGGAATATGTTTCAGTCAGTACCATTTTTTCCTTCTTGGTTGGGTGGGTGAAGGATGTTCTTGATAGAAAATGTGTTTTACAGTTAGAATATTAAAAGATAAGTTATATTTAAATTAATGGATAGTTTTTGGGGGACAAATGTTACTCCAGGTCAGGGATTACTGAAATTTTAGCAATACATTGAAAGAAGTCTATTGTAATTAGTGGAATTGTGACTCACTTTGTTCTATGGAAAATATTAAGGAAGGAAATACATTTTGTCATTAAGGAAACAAAATCTGAATTACATACTTAACACTTCATTAAATATGTAGATTGCTGTGAAATCTGGTGAGAAAGTTAAGGATAGTGAGATGCCATAAAGCCATCTTCCCACACACGTTCATTTGTTTCATATATGATAAAGTTAGAAAAATTTAAGAAGAGCCAAAGAAAATCCAGAGATGGTTAGACATATAAAATGAGTGATTGGAAGCAAAAGGACTTTATGGGGAATATATCTTTTCAGAGGTAAATTAAGAACTATTTTAACACCTTTTAATACGGCATTTCAGCATACTGCATGTGAAATAATGTGGGCTGCATTTAAGAGTGCAAGTGACATTAAATGTTATAGCACATGCCAAATGAAGTCATGGGATACCACTCATCGCTTGCATTTCTTTTAGTCCAAGTTCACATTTCTTCTTTTTTTTCAATTATTTTTGATCAAAGTAAGGTTGTGTCACAACATTGTGATACTTTCTAAATATAGCAAAATGAATCAGCCGTACATACATGTACACACACATGTACATACACATGTACATCCCCCTCCCGGGTCACCGCAGGGCATTAAGTAGAGTTCCCTGTGCTGCACAGTATGTTCTTGTTGGTCATCTACTTTATACAGAGTCTCAGGGGTGTATGTATGTCTGTCCAGGCTCTGAATTCCTCCGACCACCTCCTTTCCCCGTTGGTGCCCAAACATTTGTTCTCTACCACTGTGTCTCTATTGCTGCTTTGCATATAAGATCATCTATACCATTTGCTTAAATTCCACATATATGCCTTAATGTACAATATGTGTTTTCTTTTTTCTGACTTACGTCACTCTCTATCACGCTCTCCAGATCCATCCCCATCTCTACAAATGACCTGATTGTGTTCCTTTTGGTGGCAGAGTAATGTTTCACTGTATATATGAGCCACATCTTCTTTCTCCACCCCTCTGTTGAGGGACATGTCCTGGCCGTGGTAAATGCTATTGCAGTGAACATTGGAGGTCATGTGTCTTTTTCAATTAGAGTTTTCTCTAGGCAGATGCCCAGGAGTGGGATTGCTGGGTCCTATGGTAGCTCTGTTTTCAGTTTTTTAAGGAACTTCTATACTGTTCTCTATAGTGGCTATACCAGTTTATATTGCCACCAACACGGTAGGAGGGTTCCCTTTCCTCCACACACTCTCTGGCATTTATTGTTTTTAGAATTTTTGATGACAGCCATTTATCAAAATGGCCAGTGTGAGGCAATATCTCATTGTAGTTTTGATTTACACTTATCTAATAATTAGTGATATTGGGCATCTTCACCTGTATTTGCCCATCTAAATGTCTTTTTTTGGAGAAATGTTTTTTTTAGGTCTTCAGCCCCCCCCCCCCTTTTTTTTTGATTGGGTTGTTTATTTTTTGACAATGAGCTGCATGAGCTGCTTATGTATTTTTGGAGATTCATCCTTTGTCCGTTGCTTCATTTTGCAAATATTTTCTCCCATTCTGAGAGTTGTTTTTTCATCTTGTTTGTAAGGTCCGATGCTATAAAACTCTAGAGGAAAAGATAGGACACTCTTCAACATCAATCACATCAAGGTCTTTTTTGATGCTCTTTTTTGATGCACCTCCTAGAGTAATGAAAATAAGAAAATAAATAAATGGGGCCTAATTAAGCTTAAAAGCTTTTTTCACAGCAAAGAAAACCATGAACAAGATGAAGAGATACCCTCAGAGTGTAAGAAAATATTTGTACACATTTCTTCATGTTGACCATTCAGATTTGTGAGCATTCACACAGCCTCTGTCTCAGATGCATTATGTGCATATATTTAGTGACTTTTATTTGATTTCTTGACTCTATCTCTATTCCTCCTCTGCAGGAGTATTTGCCTGCAACAATAATATTTGTAACTTTATTTTTAATTGTTCTGGAAATCAAAGCTAAGTTTTTACTTTGCTGTTCTTTTCAAATATAAGACAATACAAACTATATAATTGAGGATCTATGATGAATTCAACACTGCTTTACAGTTTTGTGCATAATATCTCTTCTGTCTCTTTTGTTCTTGCTGTTGAAATATAGTCAATTTGCAATGTTAGTTTCTGGTATAAAGCAAAGTGATTCATACACACACACACACACACACACACACACACACACACACACACACATTCTTTGTCATATTCTTTCCATTATGGTTTATTGCAGAATATTGAATACAGTATATAGTTCCCTGTGCTATATAATAGGACCTTCTTATATCTTAATATCACCTTAATATAAGATGTATAACTTTTTATATCTAATTGTAATTCTTTGATATTTACAAACTTCACAGATGGAAAGAACTATGAACCAAGGATGCTAAGTAACTTCCCTTGAGAAAGTCATTCCTAGTGTCATTTGGTCCTATAAACCTCACTCTGTGCCTGACTGTTTGTTTTTTTTTTTTCATTAATTTTTATTAGTTGGAGGCTAATTACTTTACAATATTGTAGTGGTTTTTGCCATACATGACATGAATCAGCCATGGATTTACATGTGTTCCCCATCCCGATCCCCCCTCCCACCTCCCTCTCCTCCCTATCCCTCTGGGTCTTTCCAGTGCACCAGCCCCGAGCACTTGTCTCATGCATCCAACCTGGGCTGGTGATCTGTTTCACTATAGATAATATACATGTTTCGATGCTGTTTTCTCAGAACATCCCACCCTCGCCTTCTCCCACAGAGTCCAAAAGTCTGTTCTGTACATCTGTGTCTCTTTTTCTGTTTTGCATATAGGGTTATCGTTACCATCTTTCTAAATTACATATGTATGTGTTAGTATACTGTATTGGTCTTTATCTTTCTGGCTTACTTCGCTATCTTTCTGGCTTACTTCACTCTGTATAATAGACTCCAGTTTCATCCATCTCATTAGAACTGATTCAAATGAATTCTTTTTAATGGCTGAGTAATATTCCATGGTGTATATGTACCACAGCTTCCTTATCCATTCATCTGCTGATGGGCATCTAGGTTGCTTCCATGTCCTGGCTATTATAAACAGTGCTGCGATGAACATTGGGGTGCATGTGTCTCTTTCAGTTCTGGTTTCCTTGGTATTTATGCCCAGGAGTGGGATTGCTGGGTCATATGGCAGTTCTGTTTCCAGTTTTTTAAGGAATCTCCACACTGTTCTCCATAGTGGCTGTACTAGTTTGCATTCCCACCAAGAGTGTAAGAGGGTTCCCTTTTCTCCACACCCTCTCCAGCATTTATTGCTTGTAGACTTTTGGATAGCAGCCATCCTGACTGGCGTGTAATGGTACCTCGTTGTGGTTTTAATTTGCATTTCTCTAATAATGAGTGATGTTGAGCATCTTTTCATGTGTTTGTTAGCCATTAATGAAAAGCCATTACATTTTTATAAAATGGTTTATTGGATATTTTGATGATTCACTTAGGGCCACACACTTTGAGGGTCTACACAAAACTTGTTTTGAGAAAGAGTTTCTCTGCTAAATTATGGCAATCTTATGTTTGGCAAGTAATAAGTAAAGTTATTCAATTGTTCCTTCTCTAATTGTTTCCGACCAATTGCTCCATGGCTTTTGACCAGTTGAGTGAATGATTTCAAACTTTTCCATTTTCAAGCTGACTCACATGCAAATTAAATCCCAGAGATTGTTTGTGAAACTGGTGACTGGTGGTCTGAAATGCCTTTAATTGGTCACAGTTATGACACTTAGCACTGATTTTACCATAATAGATACACGAGTAGAATTAAAAGTAGCTTTAGCTATTAAATTCTAAAGAGCCATTTTTTTTTCACTCTAGATTTATGGTGTCTGATAACAGTGTAAACAAATACATTATGACCTCTTGAAAAAATAAACCATAATTAGTGTAGGCTTATAAATAGTAACCCCATGATCACTGTTTATCTCATGCTTGCTTCTCTTCTTGACTGTGACACTCATTTGAACGAGGAACACTGTGTCATTAAGATATAGATTTGTTCTGCTGGGTCCCCCTTATTTCTATAAATTCAATAGTCTAGAAAAACTTTATCTTGGAAAACATGTTGTAAACATGATTGACCATATTAGCTTTGCTTTACCATCAGGCTATTAGACCAAACCCTTTAGCTGTCAGAATCAATTCAGGATTTAATTAAATTGCCCCATGCTCTGACCTTTAAGAGGGAATGTCACAAGACTTTTCAGGTATTAACATGATGGGGTTTTTTTTTTAAGTAGGTAGAAGGAAAAGAAAAATAGTATAAGATAGCTACTTAAAAAAAAATTATATTGAAGTATAGTCAATGAACAATATTGTGTTTAATAATTCTTTACAGCAAAGTGACTCAGTTATACATGTGTGTGTACATATATGTGCTCTTTTTCATATTGTTTTACTAAAGTAGTTACTTTCGAAGCTCTCATGTGACTATTTTGCATATTTTGCAGACATTAGCTGTTTCTGATCTTTCACCTTCCTGTCATTATCCTAAGTTTTATCTCCCTTTTGTATGCACATGTTTGTTAAATGCCCCTTCTTCTGTTTTTGGTGTTCAGTCATTTTCTTGTGAATTCAGCAGCAATAAAAAATATTTATTACATGTCTGATATATACTAAGGCCTATGCTGGACACTGGGCCTCTCTTAAGGAGCCAATGGACATTGCAATCTGTCCTCATGGAGCTTATAATTTAGTGTGGGGTCAAATGATAATTAAGAAACACCTTACATGTATTATATCAAGATGTTACAATTACTATAAAATACAGGAGTGTATATATATATATGTGTGTGTGTTAGTTGCTTAGTCGTGTCTGACTCCTTGCAACCCCATAGACTGTAGCCCACCAGGCCCCTCTGTCCATGGGATTGTCCAGGCAAGAACACCAGAGTGGGTTGTCATTTCCTTCTCCAAAAGGAACTATAGAAAGAAAGTGAAGTCACTCAGTCATGTCTGACTCTTTGCAACCCCATAGACTGTAGCCCACCAGGCCCCTCTGTCCATGGAATTCTCCAGGCAAGAATACTAGAGTGGGTTGCCATTTCCTTCTCCAGGGGATCTTCCCAACACGGGGATTGAACCTGCATCTTCTGCATTGGCCGGTGGATTCTTCTACCTCTGAGTCATCAGGGGATCCTCAGTATATAATATAGCAGTGTATAAATAAATTGGGGAGTGTTGGGAGCATGTTTGGAATGGGATCAGATGCAGACTTTCCTGGGGAATTAACCTTTGAGCTGAGATCTGAAAGAGGTGCAGAAGGTAGTTGAGTGAAGTAGCGCAGTGATGGGTGAAGTACTGGTGATCTAGGACTGGGGAACAATTTGGACCAAGCCCTAAGAAGGCAGGAAGCAGGATCTTCAAGGACTGAAGGACAGTGAGGGATGCTGGTGGTGCATGAGGACCACGAAGGGAGATGGAAAGATGAGCAGTAGCAGTTCTCAGAGGTCCTTGAGACTTTGGAATACGTTCTAAATCTGAGCTCACTGGAAAAGTTGTGCTCAGCCGTCCCTATTAGGGTCTTTCCATGTCTTCTTGGTTGATTTCTCTTGAGATAATTTAAGGAGGCAGAGTTGCAGTGCCTTTCCTTTTTAAGCAGGACTGCCCATTCTTGAGAAACCATTCTCCTCTTAAATTTTCTGACACTAAATTCATATCTATTTTTTTTGGTTTTTCTTCATTTAATTCTTTCTATTGCTTCCTTCCATTTTTCCTACCTTTAAGCATCATTTTCATGTCCAATCAAGGTCTTCATCCCTCCCAACCATGACGGCACTGCCCCAGTAGCATATGGCCCTTTCTTCCCGGTTTTCTTCTTGCATCCATCTCGTCTGCCTGTCCTTTCTCCTTGGCTAGAATGAAGTCCTGAGTTGCCATTTTTCTCGTCACTCTCTTTACTTTCTGGATGATGAAATTGTCAGTGATGCACATCAGGAATGTATCTGATGATTGGCTCTCAGCTGAATTTCGCTTCTGGGAGATGCATGGGTACATGAGGCTTCCTGTAGCCAGATTACCTTCCCAGGATGCTGTTTTTAAGAATTTTCCTGAGAAGCCTGGTCCATAGTTTTCATCCCTGCTTTTGGTGTTTATTCCGTTGCTGTACTAACACTTTCATTTCTCTTCTGTCTGTCCTCAACCGGTTGCTTTCTATATCGTGATTGGACATTGTTAAAGTTGGTAGCTTTTTAACTTTTTAAACTTTTAACTTTTTTAACTTTTTAAAGTTGGTAAATTTTCTTTTAGATTTTCTTGTAGCTGCCTATTTTATGTACATTCCAGGGTGTGGCTATTCTCTCAGGCTTAATGACACATTAAATGCCTAGGATTTGGAAAGATATGAGAAAACGAAGAGCAGGCCACACAAGAATCAGGGGACATTAACCATGTGAAGACAGTAGGTCTCCAATCAGAGTTCTAGGTGAGATGAGGATTCAAGTCATTTGCCAGGGTCTAAGGGTAGCTAATCAATACAGTATATGATTGAGAATGGTGGCGATAAGATAATGATGAAATGATGTGCTGCTACAGATGTCGATTCATTTCCGTTTTCTTTACCTTTTAGGTTTAACTACTTTTTTTTTTTTTTTAATACAGGGCTCCTCTGGTGGCTCAGACAAAAAGAGTCTGCCTACTTTTTGGGAGACCTGAGTTTGATCCTAGGTTGGGAAGATCCAACCCAGGAGAAGGGAATGGCTTTCTACTCCAGTATTCTTGCCTGGAGAATTCCATGGTCACTAATACATGCTCAGTCTCTAGAATGCTGTAGTTAGTTGTTCAAAGTTGACAGGACAATTTAAAAGAAGCTTAACAAGTTAAAATCATAATTTGTAGTCATTTAATATTCTCTAAAAGGCTTGTCCAAGTTAAGGGTGAAAAAAATGTACATAGTCAAATACCAGTTAGCTTCATAGTCTATCAGGTTATAGTTGGCGATGACAGATATTTGTGGTTTTTCAAAATCTTTTATTCAATCTATAAATTTATTTTCTTTGGCCAGCAGACGAAATGGAAACTCCACCTGCTTTTTGAACTCTGTCCGTTCTCATGCCACACTGGAGTAACTTGCTGTGCTGGTTCTGTAAGAATGTCATTTATTTGGGGAATCCATCTCTCTGTGGGAGCCTTTGAATAGAGTGGGAGAGAAGGTCAGAGCCTGGACATTTATTCTGGGCCACTTACAGGTGCTTGAGTAATATGGTGTTCTCATCAGAATCGTTTCTACTTTTAAATAATTGTTCCAAATGTATCAGACAGCCTGAAGATTTTAACTAATTTTCATCAATTACACATCTTGAAAAAAAATATATGTTTGTATATACACATGTATAATTTGGAAGTTTAAACCAATGGTAAGCCACTCTATTTTAAGCAGTAATCCAAATTATCCAGGGAAATAATTTTTTTTTTTCAACCATCTGGTACATAATAATTTGCTGAAATGCCAAAGATTTATGGATTTTATTGCAATGATACTTTCTGTGATGGTAGGAACTTTATTTCATTATGCTGTTTGCAAAATTGCACCTTTTTTTTTTTTATTGTGGAGCGTGTCTGCTCTCACTGACATTGTGATGGGTAACGAATTCATGATGACTCTCTGTCACAGAGCTGTTTAAGCCCTAAGGACACTTCAAAGCATCATCTTGGTTCTTACTCTGCCAAATACAGCTTGTATTTTCTTTGCTTGAAAAGTTCTTATATTAGGCCCTCACCACGCCTGGCAGGCTAGAGTCAACGGGGTCATAAGAGTTGGACACGACTTCGCGACTAAACCCCCACCCCCATGTCCTCCCGTGCCCTGAAACTGCATGTTCTCGTTATTTTCCCCAGTGATCTTCTTTACTGCTACTCACTCTTATAGGTCCTACCAATATTTACTGTGTTTAATGTTTGGCTCAAAATGGTCACAAAACAGCTCATCATCAGGGATTCTCCAGGAGAAAGGCATTACAGCGAGCAAACAAGTCAGTAGAATAATATGCCCTGGTATCACAGTCGCCTTCAGTCCCAAGCCTCTGATTCTTGGAGCACCAAGCAGCGAGTCTACAACCAGCCCAATCCAATAGAGTTTGGACCACAGCCCCAAAATGCACACACGGACACAGTGATCCTTTTATATTATTATTGTGTAACTTGGCATGTGAGATCCAAGAGAAGAACACATATCGTGTATAACAGGGAATGGATCAATCTACTGGCAGGGAGCTTGTGCTGTAGGAAGAGGCACACTGAACAAGTCACAGCAAGCTACTGAGTGTGCCCGAGAAGAAATGCATGATGTTGTGTGAACTTAAAGAAAGGGACTTCACCTCAAGGGAGGGATGTTTTAAAGAGACTTTAGGATGAAATGCCCTGCAATCAGGTAGAAGGTCTGGGAGAGTACGAGAGGTAGAAGCAATAATATGGATCAATCCAAAGAGACCACAGAATGTTCCAGGAACATTCTGGACAAACTAGGGTTTCTTAATTCATAATTCTTGACTCATCTTCCTTTTAAGATCGAGGCATCTTGTTGAAGGTCATTTCCTTGGTTTTAACCTTTGGGATATTGTTTGTGCCTAGAATTTTTGAGAAAGCAATAAAACATTCCTACAAGGTCCCAACTCTCCTTAGCTAATACAATGACTAGCTAGAGTAACAGCATAGTTGATGATGCAACTTTTACAAGCTTAGAAGGGCTTTGCTTTTATGTTGTTATTGAAAGTAGGTGACTCACTGTGGCTGGTGTTTGAGGCACTGTGTTGAGCTGTTGCTATGAGCAGTAAGTATATTTTCTTAGGCTTTAAACACAGGAAAGAAGTGGGAGGAAATGCAGATATATTGGTACAGCATGCATATTCTGGGCTGCTCACTGATTCTCCTGTTGATCTACTGAAACTATTTGTTTCGGATAAATATAAAATACGTGGAGAACAAAAAGTAGCACAGACTAACATCTATTGCTGAGAACTGTTCATTTTGAAATTCGTGTTTTTTGTTGTCATTGTTTTCTTGGAATGCTGGCATCATCCAGATGCTCAGGTCAGATGAGAGCATAAGTAAGAAAGAAATTGCTATGACTTTGAAGTTGACAGGCACAATTCTGACATGTGGAAATAACTGGGAAGAAAACCAAAACATTGAAATTCACAAATAAGAGCTGAAAATGAGGATCATGCTGTCTGCTTCAGAATTATTTTATGTCCAATTTTTTTTTGGCAAATATGCCTGGCATTGATGAATTTAGGACACAAAAGATAAAAGATGACTTCTTGGAAGTCTCCCAGGAACCAAAGTCTGGCAGGTGGTGGCTCATCGCTCAGATGCTTTCAGTTCAACACATGTTAAATGGTGACAGTTTCAGCAAGGATGTTTTTAGAAGGATTTAGTAGGGTAAGAGATGTTCCCTAAAAGACTGGACTGGTTTCCAGTTGTTCATGATCATCAGGATGGAACTTGCTCATACTGTCCCTCATACTTTTCTGGAATTGGCTTAACTTACACTTCCTACAGTTTTTTGGGTGTCCACTAGTCAACAGGGTGTAAATCTTAACAGTGTTCCTTCTATCTACGGGCCCCTTATAAATCTACTTTCAGTGGTTTTGAAGCTAACAAACACTGCAAGATAGAACCACTCTGATCCCTAATGTTACCAGTCCAATGTAAGGCTTTTTTGTTTTGTTTTTTAATTTGGATTGGTTGAATATTGGCAGAAATAAAATATATGACTTTATTTTTAGTTAATTTTCATTGGAGTATAGTTGCTTTGTAATGTTGTATTCATTTCTACTCTATAGCAGTGGGCATCAGCTGTAGGTATACATAAATCCCCATTGTTTTTCGATTTTCTTGCCATTTAGTTCACCACAGAGCACTGAGAAGAGTTCCCTGAGCTATACACTAGGAGACCACTAGTTATCTGTTTTCTCTGTATGTCAGTTGCTCAGTGCTGTCCAACTCTTTGTGACCCCCCACGGACTGTAGCCCTCCAGGCTCCTCTGTCCATGAGATTCTCCAGGCAAGAATACTGGAGTGGGTTGCTGTTCCCTCCTCCAGGGAATCTTCCCAACCCAGGGATTGAATGTGCATCTCTTACATCTCCTGCATTGGCAGTTGGATTCTTTACCACTGACACCACCTGAGAGTACTTCCACCACCACTAATACTTCGCCAATGAAGTCTAGTCAAGGCTATGGTTTTTCCAGTAGTCATGTATGGCTGTGAGAGTTGGACTGTGAAGAAAGCTGAGGGCCGAAGAATTGATGCTTTTGAACTGTGGTGTTGGAGAAGACACCTGAGAGTCCCTTGGACTGCAAGGAGATCCAACCAGTCCATCCTAAAGGGATCAGTCCTGGGTGTTCATTGGAAGGACTGATGCTGAAGATGAGACTCTAATACTTTGGCCACCTGATGTGAAGAGCTGACTCACTTGAGAAGACCCTGATGCTGGGAAAGATTGAGGGCAGGAGGAGAAGGGGACGACAGAGGGTGAGATGGCTGGATGGCATCACTGACTTGATGGACATGAGTTTGGGTAAACTCGGAGAGTTGGTGATGGACAGGGAAGCCTGGCATGGTCCATGGGGTCGCAAAGAGTCAGTCACGACTTAGCAACTGAACTGAACTGAATGGTCATGAACTCAGCCTCTTTTCTCATTTATTTTAGTGAGGGAGATAGCTTTTGTTTTTTTAATCTGCCGTATATTGTGCTAAGTGCATAATCAACAGATTAAAAGATGTAAACTATGTTAAAAATCAATTTATGATTTTATATAAATACATCTATTTGCCCCAATTTTTTGTAATAGTTAGCTTGCTAAAAAGAATAAGACCAATCTTGAAAGAGCAGTATTACAAAGAAAATGAGTGCACAAACTCTGCTCAACTTGGCTTAAAAATGCATCTTTCCTCCCAATATCTGGTAGTAACATCGAGACAGCTCACGTGTCTTTCTTTCCATCCTTGCATCTGTCATATCCTAACGACAACAGTGACATCTGAAGACAGGTTGTTATCACCTTTCACCATTTGCAAACCATTCTTGTGAATCTCTATTAATAATCATTATTCTCAATGCACCAGAATTTTCACTTTCCCTTTTATTTTCTCTCTTAGCTGCATATTTTTTTTAGAATTATTGTTATTAAGGAATTTGTTTTTGAGGGGGGCCCTACTGTTTGCTGTGTGGAACGTGAGATCTTAGCTCCCCAACCAGCTATTAAGATTAAACCCAGGCCCTTGGCTCTGAGAACATGGAGTCCTAACCACTGGACTGCCAGGGTGTTCCCAGGAAATTATTTTTAAAAATATATATTTAAGTCTGCTAAACTCAGAAGAAAGGGGAGAGAAAAAGAGGCAGGAATGAAGCATGGGATTCTCATGGTTTCTTTCAGCTGAGATGACTTGCCTCTTTTAAGGCAATCATTTTCAAATGTTTAGCTTCTTCTTGCATTTACCTCTGTATTTCTAAATAATAGAAATAGCTGTTGTGTATAGCTCTTACTTTTAGATATTACACACCGATTTCTATTTTGGCAGATTAATGCTTCAATTCCTCGGTACCTCACAATTTCTCTCCTCCATTACTTTGTGTGTGTGTGTGTTTACTTTTAAATTGGGGCATAATTAACAGCAACAAAATGCACTAAACACTTCAGTGTTTAGTTCACTGAATTTTGACAGCTGCGTACACTTATGTGAAGTGTTAGTTGCTCAGTTGTGTCTGACTCTTTGTGACCCTGAGGACGGTAGCCCCACCAGGCTCCTCTGTCCATGGGATTCTCCAGGCAGGAATACTGGAGTGGGCTGCCATGCCCTCCTCCAGGGGATCTTCCCGACCCAGGAATCGAACCCAGGTCTCCTATGTCCCCGGCATTGGCAGGGGGGTTCTTTACCACTAGCGCCACCTGGGAAGTCCCAGGTTTCGTATAAGTGGACTCAAACAATACTGCCTCTCTTCATCAGACTTCTTTCTCCTAACCTCATTTTTTGAGGGCAATCCATGTTGTTATGTGTACCAATAATTCTTACTTTATTGCTGAATACTATACCATTGGTCACAATTTGCTTATCTGTTTTTTATTGCTAGTTATTGAGATTCTTTTCTGATTTTTTACCATTATCAGTAAAGCTGTTGTGGACATTTACAAATAGGTTTTTGTTAGCATATTTATTTTCACTTAAGAATAGAGTTGCTAGACCAAAGGAGGTAAAGTGGGAGGTAGGATGAACTGGGAGATTGGGATTCACACACACACACTCACACACACACACACACACACACACGCACACACACACACACACACACACACACACACACACACACCCACTCACTCACTCACTCACTCACTCACTCACTCACTCACTCACTCACTCACTCTTGATACCATGTATAAAATAGATAACAAATGGGAACCTACTGTATAGCTCAGGGAACCCTACTCAGTGACCTAAATTGAAAGGAAGTTCAAAAAAGAGGGGATTTATTTATATGTATGGCCGATTTGCTTTGTTATATAGTCGAATCTAACAACATTGTAAAGTAACTGTACTCTAATAAAAGTTAATTTTTAAGGAATAGAATTGCTGGGTCATATGGAACTCCAAAATAGTTCACCAAAATACTTAAAAATCAAATACCATTTTATAATCCCTCCAGCAATATATGAAATTTTTATCCATATTATTCAATATTTGCCATTTGATTTTAGACATTATTTCTGATCTCTTTGCAAGTCATCTGTATTTCCTCCAAGTTCCCTTTTACATTTTTTCCGTCTCTTTCATGTCAGAGATACTCCTGTCAGAGATACTTCTAGAATTTAGGCTACCAATGAATACTTTAAAGTGAAGCACTAAATATTTTGTGAAAACATTGTGTATGTAGGCAGAAAGATCAAATCTCATGCTTCCATTTAGGACAGTCACATGGCCATCTATCTTTTAGGAGTGATCTTCAAAATAATAGCTTCTTTTAGTCTTTACTCTGTTGTGGTTCAGAGTCCCCAAAGTGAAATTCTCTTCCTTCTCCTTTCTATTTATCAGTCTGGCTCCGAGGTTTTGGAGTCAAGTGGGTGAAGAAGTGTGGAAGTTCTCCTTTCCAGGGGGCAGATTTTATGTAATCTTTCCGTCTCCCATCTCACACTTTATTCCTCCTCTTCTCTGTTGCTTGGTGTCCCAAGTCTAGAGCTTTTCCGTTTTAATTGCTGCACGGACTCCACCTCTTTACCCCTGCCCAGGTTGCCTGAGGACAAATAAGGTGACTGTGTTAGGGGAGGAACAGAGGGAAGTTGGTGTGCTTACACAAAGCTTCAAACAGTTGTCCTGCTTGCAGCCCATACCTTGCCATAGGCCTTTCCTAGTATGAGGTTATCTGGGTTCTGTGGGGTGAGTCATTTGCTTCCTGCAAATGTATCAAACACACTTGAGTTTACTCCTCCTCTCATCTGCTAAATCCTGAACCATACTGCATCCATCTTTTCTTCACCTTTGATTATAGATGTTTTCCTGCCTTCCTAAGTGATAGCATTTCTTCCTTGATTTCTATGGTTGGAGGTCTTAGTGTGGTGCTAATTTTTAAACTACACAGTTTTATCCAAGACATCCAAATTACTCTGTAGTTAAGCCTTGAGGGAGACTGAGTTAGAGGAAAAGTATAGTATTTGCTGATGGAGAGTGAATGTAGAGTTTCTGAAGATCTAAGCTTAATGGGGTCACTCAGTTCATTTTCAAGACTACTTAAAAGACTGCTTTAGAAAATGACACAGAGGAACTTCAGAACTTTAGAATAGGGGTGGTACCCAATCCCTCTTCATTGCCAGGAGGATGTTGAGGGTAAAAGTTCAAACAAAGGATATAGTCATCTTTTAAAATGTAAATGAATTGCAACACCAGCATACTGTGCTTGTCCTATCTTTGAAAAAATGAAAATAAGTATGTTCACAGTATTTCTTTATTCTGTCAAACAGGCATTGAAAACCCATAATTATATAATTTATTAAGGAAAAGTAACTAATAAATACTGTTAGAGAAGAATGCTCAGTTGAGGGATTGCTAGGCAAGCGGTCTTAGACTGTACTTGGAAGGATGTTGAAGTTGTTTTTCACTGACAAAAGTAAAAACAAGTTATAAATTAAGCTCATTGGAAACTACAGGGAGAATCCAAGCTGACAAATTATTGACATCACATGAGGCTGCCAAGGAAGGATGTGCCGAAATGACACTTGGATGATCTGGCTGCATGAGTGATTATTGATGAGCAGGATCAGGGAAAATTTCCCCCAAGTCTCAATCAACATACATAATCAAGAGCCTCTGACATGCTAGTCACTGTAGGCTATCAAGAAACTCAAGAACACCAGTGATTTCAAGAAAGGTTAGTTTGATTGGAGAGGCAGATTCAAGCAAAGAGATGTCATAAAGGAATGTGTGTGTGTGTGTGTGTGTGTGTGTGTGTGTGTGTGTGTGTGTGTGTGTGTGTGTGTGTGTGTGTGTGTGTGTGTGTGTGTGTGTGTGTGTGTGTGTGTGTGTGTGTGTGTGTGTGTGTGTGTGTGTGTGTGTTTTCGCGCATGCGCACTCAGTCGTGTCCGACTCTTTGCAACCCTGTGGACTTTGCCAGCCAGGTTCCTCTGTCCATGAAAATTTCCAGGTAGGAATACTGGAGTGAGTTGCCATTTCCTACTCCAGGGGATCTTCCAAACCCAGGGATTAAACCCATATCTCTTGTGTCTCCTGTTGCTGATTGCCAATTAAGTGATACAGATGGTAAGAACTACCTTAGCTCTGAAGAGACGAGTCACACTTAGACAGAGAATGGAGTCTACGCAGGAGAAGCAGAATTTGCCATTACTCTTAAAAAGGAATCAACATGGATCAAAGTGGATGTTCTAAATTGTGTAAGCCTGTTAAGGAACTTGGAAGCATGGTATCATCTCTGAGTTATTGTGGGGGTTTTTGTAGCTACATTATATTTTGGCGGAGATAAAAAAGCCTGCAGTTCACCACTGTCTAGTAGAGAGCAAGTTTTTTGGATACTTTTGTAGTGAAAATGTGTTTTCTTGCCCTGCTTATGTGCATATTTGCTCATCTTTGGCAGCATGATCACAAAGCTGAAGACTTTGGGCAGATGGAAGCAGTATCATCTTCAATTTTTGTATTTTTTTAAATAAGCAAATTTCCCAGGGAGAAATCAAAGTCGAGGAGGAGTCTAACCAGTGATGTGATGATATGGAAAACACACCTGATTTTAAGCCTTGACCAGTTTTCTTTGATGTGAATATAGTCACCATGGCCAATCTCAAGAAGGTTACTTCTTGAGTTAAGGTTACTTGAGGTTACTGAATCCTGACATGGGGACAGTTGGGCATACCTGACTGTCCGGAGCTGGTGGTGCAAACTCCCTTGAAGCCATCAGACTTTCAGATTCCATGCAGAGAAATACAGGCAGGGATGGTGTCAACATTTAACGGTTTCTTTTTTCAAGTCTAATTCTCCCTCGGTATATCATTTTTCCTCCTCAGATAGATAGTTATGGTGACAACATTATAAAAGTCAAAGATACTTTATCCCAATATGTATCTTGCTCATTTAGGCTGTCAAATGCAATTTAGCTTGTTATTGATAGCAGCAGTGCCTTGCTGCTTGAGTAGGCACATGGCAGGGATGTGAAGTGCAGAGAGGTGACAGGGCCTGATGTCAGCGCAGGTGTGGTGCAGCTGTTTGTTATGGACTCACTTCTGATACAAGCCTGTCATTCCAGGGTTCTTCTTCTGAAAACAGGGACAGTGATTCCAAAACCCTCCACTGATTGGTGCATGAGTGCTAAGTCATTTCATTTGTGTCCAACTCTTTGTGACCCCACGAACTGTAGCCCGCCAGGCTCCTCTGTCCATGGGATTCTCCAGGCAAGAATGCTGGAGTGGGTTGCCATGCCCTTCTCCAGGGGCTCTTCCCGACCCAGGGATTGAATCCACGTCTGCTGCATCTCCTGCATTGGCAGGCAGATTCTTTACCACTGAGGCACCTGGGAAGCCTGGACAAATCAGCTATTTACCTGTAAATGAGTGAAGCAGAATAATCAAACAGTGAATGATCGTCTGGTTAGAGCCTCTTTTACTAAAGGCCAAACAAGATTCCGTACTGACTTCCTTCTTCTAAACTTCCACATCCGTGGGCATCCAATAGCCCTCTTAGCTTCCACGTGCTCTTCATCATTTTCCTGCTTTCTCATGGGTTGCTGCTGTGCTGCCCGCCGTCACATCGGACAGAGCCTGGACCAAAGTACAGCCCTCACTGCTCTCGTTGATGCCCCAGAAGCTCCTACAAAGACCAAGATGGGGCCCTAAGCCATCCCAGATATAAAACCATCCACACAAAGACATCTGAATGTAATGCCAATGCTGTAAATTCACATTATCCCTGAGACTTTAGTGGAAAACCCAAGTGCTGTTTAGCCTTATTAGCTGTGTTCCTTCTTTTTTGCCGAGCACCCTTTTAGAAGATTCAGCAGTGAGTCCTCAGGATTGGACTGAATCCTCTGGCTAATGGACTTTGTATGCCTTCTGTTTCGGGAATTGTCCACATTTGTGACTTACTGCTTCTCTGGGGATATTATTCTTTCTCCAAGATTCTCTTTATGAGATCGCACCCCTGGCTCCATAGGTCACACAGATTTTGTAAACGTTGCAGAGGAGATGAGAGAGGAAGCAGTTTCTCCACTCCACTCCATTCTCTTTCTTTCCAATTAACAAAGGGAACAGAAGAATACACTGGGGTTTTGGAGCTACTGCTCTCCAAGACTTGTCCACGAGTCTCCAAAACTCCCCATTTAGGGAACCACCCATTCAGGACAAATCTAGGTGAAGCCAGAGGTCAGAGCCAGGAATGCAGCCACAGTGCCAGTGATGAAGAGCTGGGGGAGAGGAGTTCCATTCAGAGTTCAGCTGCTGGGGTCAGGAGGAAATGTGACTTGGGGTGGAAAGAATAATGAAGAGGACAGGTCATGCACATTGTCAGCATATTCCTGGAGCGCCAGCTAGGTTAACAGAGTCAGGCAAGGTGGGTGTGTGAAAAGAATTTATTATAAGCCAATCATACACAAATATGAGCAAAGCAAGTTAAGGCTGCCTGTCTCTTTTGAGCGTCTGATTTGAAAGATGTATCTACAGTGGATGATATTTTGCTGTGCTGAGTGTTTGTTAAAACATCAGCCTATGTGTTGACAAGGCAAAGGTACGTTAAATATCTTTATGGATAGTCAGTCCAATAAGGCAGGACGTACACTTAATTATAGTCATTTAATCGTGTTTTTTTCAGCTTTAATTATAGTTTTATATGATCTAAGCTTGATTTAACTGAATAATAATGAAGTAGCATTTACATGCTGAGTTTTCGGACCCTGTAGGCTTGTGAGTTTGACTCTCAGTCTGAATGTATAAGCCTGTGTAAATAAATGCTTTTCATGAGGATCACATTACTAGAGCTTCACACTTCTTAAATGGACAAGATTTGTTTGCAAGTCATTGGAGATGCAGAGATCCACAGAGCTACCTTGAGTGACCCATTTTCTACCCACAAATCTGGATTTTGCTTATCCTGTTGGTAGATCAAAACCTAAGGACCCAGTGAACGGCTTATCTTTTAATTCAGAGTTTGACTCTAGGGTGAGAAGACTCTAGTTAAAAGAAATTTTTTTTGACACTTTTCAGAGTGTTAATTTTTCTTAGAGCGATTTACTTTGTGCATATACCTGACCTAGAGATTTCAAAGAAAAGACATACTAAACCCCGTTTCTGACCCTGTGACTAGCAATGGGCTTGCAGGAACAAGAGTGACATTCTCCATCCACGAATGTAGGTGATGTTTGCAAGCATTCAAGGCGACACTGAAAATCCTATCCCTGTGTTTCCTGGCAGCCGATTCTTACTCCTTCATGTCAGGGTTGCCCCTGTTGTCACTTCCTCGGGACCCCTCTTCAGCACGAGTACTAGATTGTTAGGGGTTTGGTGAATAGGCAGCGTGTCTGACAAGGAAATAACACCAGGGACTCATAACTGCTGGAAACTCTCATTCATTTGTTTTTGCTGGTTGAGGATGTGTTTGTGTAGTGGTGTCTCCACGTCTGTCTGTTCAACAGACGTGTTCCATGAACCTCTGCTTCTCAGCCTATTTGACTGACATCAAACCTATGCCATTCTCTCAGGCTGAATTTCCCTGGTAGAGGGGACTGGCGGGGGGAGGGACCACATTAGGGAAAAAGCTCTTCCAAAGATGATGTACCTTGGCAACCTTAAGCTCATGAAATGAGAGGAAGGAAAAGACAAAATAAGAATACGGGAAGTCAGGATTCATCCTACAAAACTCTTTCGTTAGGGTTTGTGAATTAAAGGTCACATAGCAAGAATGCCAGCTAAGATGTCATGTTTATTCTATGAAGAAAAGACAATGAAATATGGCATTTTGACTTTGACATCCCTCATCTCAAGTCTGAATAAGATTCTCTAGGGATGTAGGAATCATTTTTCGTGTCTCTAGTGAGTCTTAGTCCACTCTTCCTCTTTTGATGTGGTTATGGTGAGGACTACTGCATGCAGGGCTGAGAGCTGCTTTCAGCTGAGCGACGTTTTGTGTATTTTTTTCCTCCCCCAAATGTTCCCAAAGCTCTTATATTTATTTATATTTGTTAGCTTGCTTGAATGGGGGAAATAGTTTTCAGCAATCCAAAGACGGCTAAATGAAATAACAGACTTTCACTTCCTAAGGGAACATTTGAGAGTGATTGAATTGCTCTCAATCTACAAGCCATTCTTTTACACCATTTTCTACTTGACTAATTGATTATGACAGGTGTCACCTAAGCTCTGCTGCTCAAGCTGGCCTGATACTAAGACAGAGGCAGAGCAAGCAACCTCTGCTGATGAAATAGAAAAGCTATTCATGGGTATTTTTCTTATTGATTTTTCCAGTATGTGATGTCAGTTAATTACTGAGAGCCAGTCACTGAATAAATATAAGTGGTCATTATGACTGTATTTTCAATAGATTTCTCTTTCAACAAACATGATCAGTGATTTGTTCCTTTTGAGTCAAACAGAAATTGAACTCTCTATGGTTGTAAAATATATGTAAGCACTAGATACAAATATATGCCCATAAAGAGTAAAACTCCATGTGATATAGATACAGGTGTGTTTGTGTGGGCAGAGAAGGAGCAACACACATAATTCCCATACTGTAAAGTTGTAGTCATTATACCGAAAAAGGGGGTTTCCAAGACATGGAGTTTTTAGTGGAATATTTCTTCAGTTTCACAGCATGACCAAAGAATTTTGAGAATCTGCTTTATAGTGAGTGAAAAGGGGACATGAGGAAGCTTTGGGGGTTGACAGATAGGATCCATTTAGTGATTCTGATAGCAATTTATGGGTCATGTTCATATATGTGTCATGTTCATATATCTCATCAAGTTGTATACTTCAACTGGGTGCAGTTCATTGAACAGAAATCATCCCTCAATGAAGTATTTTTTAGTTAGAAAAAAATGTTACCTCATCGTTTAAACACTATTTGGAGAATTACCGTAGGCTTACCACGTCTCTGTTGTTTTTGTTGCTGTTGTTCAGTCGCTAAGCATGTCTGGCTCTTTCCGATTCCATGGGCTGCAGCACACCAGGTTTCCTGTCCTTCACCATCTCCAGGAGCATGCTCAAACTCATTCCATTGGGTCAGTGATGCCATCCAGCCATCTCATCCTCTGTCGTCCCCTTCTCCTTTTGCCTTCAATCTTTCTCAGCATCAGGGGCTTTTACAATGAGTCAGCTCTTCACATCAAATGGCCAAAGT